>NC_088412.1:18924161-19224161 GCF_034236695.1 Oncorhynchus nerka
CGGCTGGCTGATGGCGTGCTACAGCGGGCATGGAAGGAGTCAGCTACGGGAGAGGAGAGGTGGCAGGTGGTGGTCCCAAAAGCATTGCGGGAGGCTGTGCTCCAGAGTACTCATGGGGGGTGGGGACTGGACACTTTGGGGTCACAAAAACACTGCGCCGTCTCCGTCAGGGCTTCTACTGGGGGCAGCACAAGAGGGATGTGGAGGACTTTTGTCGCCGCTGTGACAACTGCACAGCGAGAAAGGGCCCCCAGGCCGCTCTCATGCTCAGCTCCAACAGTTCCCAGTGGGGGCTCCCATGGAGAGGGTGGGAGTGGATGTAGTTGGGCCGTTCCCCACCACAGACAGTGGAAACCGCTGGGTGCTCACGGCCATGGACTATTTCACAAAATGGCCCGAGGCCTATGCCCTGCCTGACCAGGAGGCAGAGACCATCGTCGACGCCCTGACAGCGGGGATGTTCAGCAGGTTTGGAGCTGCA
Organism: Oncorhynchus nerka; assembly: GCF_034236695.1. Taxonomy (NCBI): domain Eukaryota; kingdom Metazoa; phylum Chordata; class Actinopteri; order Salmoniformes; family Salmonidae; genus Oncorhynchus; species Oncorhynchus nerka. Next base: position 18,924,643 of record NC_088412.1, read on the forward strand.
GAGTCCATCCACAGCGACCAAGGCAGAAACTTTGAGTCCCGTGTGTTCGCCACCATGTGTGAGAGGCTGGGTATGCACAAGACCCGCACTACTCCTCTCCATCCTCAAAGTGATGGCCTTGTGGAGCGCTTCAACAAAACGCTTGGACAGCAGCTGGCCATCGTCTCTTCCAAACACCAGCGTGACTGGGACAAGCACCTGCCTATGGTCCTCATGGCATGCCGCTCCGCCGTCCAAGACTCCACCTCCTGCACGCCTGCCCTCCTCATGCTGGGGAGAGAGAGATCCGCACCCCTGCGGAGATGGCGTTTGGTCGGCCCCTGGATAGCCCTCATGTTCCTCCGGGGCCGGAGTATGCCCGGAGACTCCAGGACCGCCTGGAGACAGCCCACACCTTCGCCAGAGAGCAGCTGGTGAATGCAGGTGTGAGGCAGAAAAGGAACTATGACGTGCACACCCGGGAAGGCACTTTGTGGCTGGGGAGCTGGTCTGGGTCTACAGCCCCCTAAGGAAAAAAAAAGGCAGATGCCCCAAGTTGGACAGTCACTGGGTGGGACCCTGCAGTGTCCTGGAGAGGGTAGGGGAGGTTGTGTACCGGGTGCAGCTTCCTCCCAGGGGGAGAAAGGTGGCACTGCACCGGGACAGGTTAGCCCCATACAGAGGGGCCTCTTCTCCCCAAACCCCAGGAACCCCCACAATTCCCCTCTCTGGCAATGACATTCTCCAGGCACCCACCCTCAGGTTCCGCAGAAAAGGCTCCAGACAGCCCACTCCCCCTGTCTCCCCCCCAGTGTCACCGCGTGGTTCCCCAGAGCCACGGACTGTATTACCCGTTCCCGCTTCCTTGTTCCCCATATCCCTGCCTTCATCCCCTGGTTCCCAGAGGGGCACTCTGCGACCATCACGGCCACGCAGGCAAAGGAGACCTCCGGGTCGCTTCAGAGACTTTGTTTGTTCCCTCGGGGACGAGGGACTTTGTGGTGGGGGGGCTGTGTAGCGACCCGCACAGACAGCTGTGTGTTATGTGTTATTTTTTAAAATTTTATTTCACCTTTATTTAACCAGGTAGGCTAGTTGAGAACAAGTTCTCATTTGCAACTGCGACCTGGCCAAGATAAAACATAGCAGTGTGAACAGACAACACAGAGTTACACATGGAGTAAACAATTAACAAGTCAATAACACAGTAGAAAAAAAATGGGCAGTCTATATACAATGTGTGCAAAAGGCATGAGGAGGTAGGCGAATAATACAATTTTGCAGATTAACACTGGGGTGATAAATGATCAGATGGTCATGTACAGGTAGAGATATTGGTGTGCAAAAGAGCAGAAAAGTAAATAAAAATAAAAATAAAAAAAACAGTATAAAAACAGTATGGGAATGAGGTAGGTGAAAATGGGTGGGCTATTTACCAATAGACTATGTACAGCTGCAGCGATCGGTTAGCTGCTCGGATAGCTGATGTTTGAAGTTGGTGAGGGAGATAAAAGTCTCCAACTTCAGCGATTTTTGCAGTTCGTTCCAGTCACAGGCAGCAGAGTACTGGAACGAAAGGCGGCCAAATGAGGTGTTGGCTTTAGGGATGATCAGTGAGATACACCTGCTGGAGCGTGTGTTAGGCTAGGAGGTGGTTGTGTTGTACTGACCAGTACCCGGTGTTCGCGGGGTCCGACATGTCAATCAACCTGCTATCTGCCAATCACGGGAATGCCTGGAATGTTCTGATGCCGGGCATCCTGGTGGTTGGCGGAGTGGCGTGGAGGGGGGTTGGGCAGGGGGGTGGAGCATTGGAAGTTAAGACCAGGTTCAGCTTTTGTTCTCTCTCTTACGTCTGGGCTTCACAAGAGAAGGTCACGATTGGCTTGTGGGTTATCTGTCATCTTTTTGGCGTGTGCTACGGCCCAAACAGTAGCCTGTGTAAAGTTGGTTTAATAAACCGTCAATTCGCAAACTCAAGCCTCTGCCTGGACAATTGTTCATTTATGATCTAGTCAGGTCATTACAATACATTTGTTTTGCTGTGACTAGGTGATGGGAAGATTTGACTATATTAACTAATGTATTATGGTAGTATTTTCCAGATCTAGTTTCTCCTTATGGAAGGAGCCTCTCAGTGAGAAATAAGGAACTCCTGAGACACTGCAGATGCCAAACTGGCAGCATAGATCGATCTTTAATTCATGGGTTTAAGAGGTTCATTGACCTAATTACAGACGGCCAATCAGATAAAATATATCAGACAATCTAGAGGTATATATTTCAATGCAGACAGTCAAAATGATGCTGCCTGTGATTATGTTCTATATAAAGCAAGTGTTAGTCCTTTTTTAATATTTTGTTGTTACAGCCTGGGTTTAAAACGGATTAAATTGGAGGGGAAAAAAATTCACTGGCCAACAAACAATACCCCATAATGTCAAAGTGGAATTATGTTTAAAAACAATATATACAAATTAATTAAAAGTTAAATGTCTTCAGTCAAGTATTCAACCCCTTTGATATGACAAGCTTAAATATGTTCAGTCGTAAAAAAGTCAGATAACAAGTTGCAAAAAAGTGCTTAACATGATTTTTGAACATGATGTTTTTCACACAGATTCCATCACAAAGACCAGGGAGATTTTCCAATGCCTCGCAAAAAAAACCCGGACATTTTAGCATGGTGAAGTTATTCATTGAACTTTGGATGGTGTATCAATACACCCAGTCACTACAAAGATACAGGCAATTTTCGTAACTCAGTTGCAAGAGAGGAAGGAAACCGCTCAGGGATTTTACCATGAGGCCAATGGGGACTTTAAAACAATTAGTTTAAAGCTGCAACATGTAACTTTTTGGGGCAACCCAACCAAATTCACAGAAATGTGAGTTATAGATCTGTCATTCTCATTGAAAGCAAGTCGGAAGCGATAGATCTCTTCTATGTGCTACAGTATTTCTATGCTTTACGTTTTTGTGTCTTTTGCTTAATTTTTTTACATCGGCTTTAAACACCTGAAAATACAATATTTTATTATAAACATGCATCCTGTTTGCAAACAAGGCATTAAAGTAAAACTGCAATAAAATTATGTTTGGTACCACTCTTCATATTTTCAAGCATCATGTTATGGGTATGCTTGTCATCGGCAAGGACTGGGGAGTTTTTCAGAATAAAGAAACGGATTGGAGCTAAGCACAGGCAAAATCCTAGAGGAAGACCTGGTTAACTTCCAATGCTCCACCCCCCTGCCCAACCCCCTCCACGCCACTCCGCCAACCACCAGGATGCCCGGCATCAGAACATTCCAGGCATTCCCGTGATTGGCAGATAGCAGGTTGATTGACATGTCGGACCCCGCGAACACCGGGTACTGGTCAGTACAACACAACCACCTCCTAGCCTAACACATAACACACAGCTGTCTGTGCGGGTCGCTACAGTATTGATCATAGAACATCATAACTCGATAGGTATGGTTACTATAACATAGGTAATTAGCTGGTTATTCCATAATAGCCTAATTAAAAGACACATGGGCTAGTGGAAGTTCTATTCCCATTACACAAAATGAAAATGGGACAAGGACAACTTTGACATGACTGAGAAGAGCATGTGATGTGGGAGAGTCTCAAATAGAATGAGCAGAAAATGCTTTGTCGTGCAGAAAAGGAGACCAACTAGGCTACTACAAAGAGGATGTAGGCTATTCCAAAGAGGATATAGGCTATCTGTCAGCTGACTTCACTCGCCATATTTTGAGGGTCTGAGCATGGAGCATTTCAGGGCAAGCAAACACTTGGTTTGAAGTATCTTTCACTGTACATTGCCTTCGGTTCTTGTTGTAGCAGTCTACTGATGCCTACCTGTCACGGCATTCCAGGATAATTAGCCTACATTTTTCACCTACTGGCGCTTTGCCAATAACAGCTGCTCACGGTCATAGCGCGATAGGTACACGACCTAATCCAGCAAGCAAACGGTTTGTCACATGACTGTGCTCACCATGAGTTTATTTCCGCGTTCATTCGGTACAGAATGATTTGATAGAGAGGTGCATACCTGAACCGTTGCGGTCCGCAAAACGCGCCGCCGAGCCAAGGCGATATTCTGAAAGGGGACCCAGCATTAGCATTGCTTGGACACACGCTGCAGCAAGAACATGCTCACCCGGGTGAAATCAGCTGTGGCCAATTTTATGGGCGGTATGATGGCTGGCAGTTCGAACAGTGAACCTCTCGGTGGCTCGGATTTACCGCTGAAATACCCGTACACAAGACCGGAGTTTCTGGGACTGTCACCGGATGAAATCGAGTGCTCGGCGGATCATATTGCTCGGCCGATACTCATTCTGAAAGAGACGAAGAGGCTGCCGTGGGCCACTGGTTATGCAGAGTAAGTATGCGTCCATCTTTATTAAATCGCAGCAGGTTACAGCATGCACATTGCACTACCTGCACCAGAGGAATCGTAAACATCAACCTCATTTGATTGTGCCCCGGTTAGTTCCATGGGACTAGGCTATAATTGCGTCTGTCAGAGTAGCCTGCCACACTAGTGCAATGGGTTGGCAACAGGCAGCCCTTGTGCCAAAACTTGCCCGCAAGTGATATTTATTTATTTAGGATTTACGTTTTTTTAAACCAAAGATTGTCAAATCACCAGGAATCCAGTTAAACATTTGTTTAAATTAGGCAATCTTTTCCCAATAGACGTGATCGTGTCGCAATGTAATCAATGTTTGAAATTATTGTTATTTTCAAACACAATCTATTTTTGGCCTTTGTTATGGTCAATTTGTAGTGTACAAATTATTATAATTATGTTCTGACCCGACCATCCATTCAGACAAAAATCGTACAGCAGCTTAATTTAGTTGCCTACCCAGTATTATGTCACCCATTAGGACACTACATCACTGCCAAGTCTAAGGGTAGAGCTCGAAAATTCTAGCCTCTTGGGTGCTGCCATAGTTTCATTAGAAGTACCCGTCCAAGAAGGTTGGGGCGGCCGGGTAGCCTAGTGGTTAGAGTGTTGGACTAGTAACCGGAAGGTTGCAAGTTCAAATCCCTGAGCTGACAAGGTACAAAGCTGTTCCTAGGCCGTCATTGAAAATAAGAATTTGTTCTTAACTGACTTGCCTAGTAAAATAAAAAGTCATAGGCCACAGATAAAATTGTCAAATCATTTAGTCGCTTTGATTGGACTGATCATGTCAACATCATACTTTCAATCTTAGCCATTGGAAACAAGTTGGAAATCTCAAATTGAACAATGAGTGGGTTGAAAGGAATCCGTGAAAGTAGCATTGTAAAGTAATCACTAGCCTGCTATTTAGTGGAGTGGCTGTGTGGTCTGAAATCTGTGAGTAAGGGGCTCTTTTCCAAGTTTAAAATAATAAACATTCAACATTGGCCATGCTGTCAATGAAGCATGATTTGTGCCTCACTCAAAACAACTTAACTCGGATCTGCGAAAACTTGACTTCACTGGGTTCAAGACAACTGGGAAATCGGGAATAAAGGAGCTCTGACTGGGAAAATACGGTTTGAAAGGTCATCCAATTTGGAATTGTAAATCCGTTGCTCTTTCTAGAGCTACGACCTGAATATCAATGATTCAACCTAGCATTTTTCCGACTTCCCAGTTGTTTTGAATGCACCATAAATCCTGAGAATGCCAGACTGACGACAAAATTTGCCCACAAATGACCGCCACGCCACCTTCCTGTGAGCACAGCACAACAAGGTGATCCAAAAATGTATTGTATGCTGCTGCATAAATGGTGTAATATGCCAGGGAGACATATATACTGTTGCTATGAACGTAATACTAAGTAAGTATGTTGTGTAGCCCATGTGCCTCACCTTAATAATTTGGTCTATTTACCCCTCTTCATTTCGCCTACTGTTCTGACTTGGCCTTGAAATACATCCACAGGTACACCTCCAATTGACTCAAATGATGTCAATTAGCCTATCAGAAGCTTCTAAAGCCATGAAATCATTTTGAAGAATTTTCCAAGCTGATTAGGCACAGTCAACTTAGTGTATGTAAACTTCTGACCCACTGGAATTGTGATACAGTGAATTATAAATGAAATAATCTCTCTGTAAACAATTGTTGGAAAAATGACTTGTGTCATGCACAAAGTAGATGTCCTAACCGACCTGCCAAAACTATTGTTTGTTAACAAGAAATTTGTTGAGTGGTTGAAAAACGAGTTGTAATGACTCCAACATAAATGTATGCTAACTTCAACTGTATGTGTGTATGTATATATATATATACAAATAGTTTTAATGTCTGTTCCTTGTCTGTCATTAGATTTTAGACTATTTTCTCTCAAGCTTAATCTGTCCATCTATTCTCCACAGTTTTCCATTTCTTAGTAATTTCTCAGCTCTGGTAGACTGACATATTATCGGTCTATGATAAGGAAATGCAATTTGTAATACAAGGACACAGTGTGAAGGAAGGAGCTCTCCTCTGCATGGATGTTACAGCTTCAACTCCCATGTCCCGATGATTAACCCGATTTAGATGTGCAAATGCTTCTTCATCTCAAGCTAGACATGACTACTGGCACAAATCCACAAAACTGACCATAGCATTTTCGCCCAGTGCAAAAGAGTACAATATACAGTATTTAGGCCTAATGCAGTGGTGAGTGATGTTCAAGATCGTCATGGTTTGAACTTCAAAGAACAAACATGTTTTTAATGGATCTGTGTTGTTTTAAATGACACCAAAACCCCTCTGTCTGCACCCCTCGACTGTGGAATGTTGAGGGTGATACCCGTTTACTCCCTCAGGATTATAGATCACATCTCAATATCATCTCAATCATCTCAACTAGCCACTAGGTATGGAAACATTTCAATCACAAGAATGAAAAAAGGATTAGCAGTAGAGGTCGGCCGAATAATCGGAATGGCCGAGTAATTAGGGCAGATTTCATAACAATCGGATACCAGTATTTTTGGACACCGATTTGGTCAATTATTATGTTTTTTTTTACACCTTTTTTAAATCTTTATTTAACTAGGCAAGTCAGTTAAGAATACATTCTTATTTTCAATGACGGCCTAGGAGCGGTGGGTTAACTGCCTCGTTCTGGGGCAGAACGACATATTTTCACCTTGTCAGCTCGGGGGATTTAATCTTGCAACCTTACAGTTAACTAGTCCAACGCTCTAACCACCTGCCTCTCATTGCACTCCACAAGGAGACTGCCTGTTACGCGAATGCAGTAAGCCAAGGTAAGTTGCTAGCTAACATTAAACTTATCTTATAAAAAACAATCAATCAATCATAATCACTAGTTTACTACACATGGTTGATGATATTACTAGTTTATCTAGCGTGTCCTGCGTTGCATATAATCGATGTGGTGCGTACCGTTGCTCCAATGTGTACCTAACCATGAACATCAATGCCTTTCTTAAAATCAATACACAGAAGTATATATTTTTAAACCTGCATATTTAGCTAAAAGAAATCCAGGTTAGCAGGCAATATTAACCAGGTGAAATTGTGTCACTTCTCTTGCGTTCATTGCACGCAGAGTCAAGGTATATGCAACAGTTTGGGCCGCCTAATTTGCCAGAATTTTACGTATGACATATGACATAACATTGAAGGTTGTGCAATGTAACAGGAATATTTAGACTAATGGATGCCACCCCATACGGAACGGTTCCGTATATCACTGAAAGAATAAACATCTTGTTTTCGAGATGATAGTTTCCGGATTCGACCATGTTAATGACCTAAGGCTCGTAATTTCTGTGTTTTATTATGTTATAATTAAGTCTATGATTTGATAGAGCAGTTTGACTGAGCAGTGGTAGGCAGCAGCAGGCTCGTAAGCATTCATTCAAACAGCACTTTTGTGCGTTTTGCCAGCAGGTCTTCGTTGTGCGTCAAGCATTGCGCTGTTTATGACTTCAAGCCTATCAACTCCCGAGATTAGGCTTGTGTAACTGATATGAAATGGCTAGCTAGTTAGCGGGGTGCGCGCTAATAGCGTTTCAAACGTCACTCGCTCTGAGACTTGGAGTGGTTGTTCTTCTTGCTCTGCATGGGTAATGCTGCTTCGAGGGAGGCTGTTGTCGTTGTGTTCCTGGTTTGAGCCCAAGGAGGAGCGAGGAGAGGGACTGAAGCTATACTGTTCCACTGGCAATACTAAAGTGCCTATAAGAACATCCAATAGTCAAAGGTCAATGAAATACAAATGGTATAGAGAGAAATAGTCCTATAAGTCCTATAATAACTACAACCTAAAACTTCTTACCTGGGAATATTGAAAACTCATGTTAAAAGGAACCACCAGCTTTCATGTTCTGAGCAAGGAACTTAAACGTTAGCTTTCTTACATGGCACATATTGCACTTTCTTCTCCAACACTTTATTTTTGCATTATTTAAACCAAATTGAACATGTTTCATTTTATTTGAGGCTAAATTGATTTTATTGATGTATTATATTAAGTTAAAATAAGTGTTCATTCAGAATTGTTGTAATTGTCATTATTACAAATAAATAAATAAATATCGGCCGATTTAATCGGTATCGGCCTTTTTGGTCCTCCAATAATCGGTATTGGTGTTGAAAAATCATAATTGGTCATCCTCTGAGGTCGAAGGTGAACCCTTCGAAGAACTATTTTGGGTTCCATGTAGAACTCTTTCCACAGAGGGTTCTACACGAAACCCAAATGGGTTCTACCTGGAACCAAAAAAGGTTATTCTATGGGGACAGCGGAAGATCCCATTTGGACAACCATGGTCATTCAGCACCTACTCAGCATGCATGCTGCAAAGCACCAGTTTACACGCCACTACAAATAAAAGCAATCTAGTCCATGTGAGGCTATGCCCAACATGCCTCTGCCAGCTCTCCGTGTAGGCATGGCACTGCTACACTGCAGTGGATTTGTCAACAGCTGGTTGACCAGCAGGCCGTGTTGTTGTGGTGAGACCTGGCCCATCTCCTCCCAGCCGGAAGCCAGGCCATATTGAGATGATGTGATATCTACTGATCCACTTAGGGAGAGAATAAACAGTGTCCTGTGCCAAGGAATCACTCTCTAACTGTGATAACCTAGTCATAAGCTGTGTTATAAGAGCTGGATGCAGGCTGTTGTATTTAACTGATGGATGGAGATAGAATATAATGGATATTGCAGTCTAAACTAAAGCAGCATCCCTCCTCTGACCCGGTCGCTTCGCACGCTCTCTCCGGTCTGCTGTCAGGTCTTGTTAGCGCTAACATTTCAGAAGGGCAGAGAGTCCTCCTCTCTCTCTCTCTTCCTCTCTCTCTGCTTCCTGTCCTGCATTTACATAGCACTCATGAACTGAATGGATAAGGATCAATACATCAGTCGATATGTGTTTCTATGTAGCATGAACACTGCTACTTTGATGACTGGAGGCCGGCGGACATGCATGTCTAAGGGGATGTGGGTCAACTTCAGAGTACCCATACATATCACTGTACTCACATAGATAGTGGATGGTGTAGCACATGATGTAGTAGCATAATGTTTCTACTGTACATAGTTTCTATCTCGTAACAAGGCAGATGTCCACAAGAAAATGAGAGCAGTTTCAGGTCAATTGTCCATCAATCACGGCGACTGTTATACACAGGAACTGCATCAGTGTCATCATTTTAAGTGTTCTCCTCTCCTAATATAATGTTATGGTTTGAGCGTGACTTAAATGTGATCTAATCACTCACTTTGGGTTCGAATGATCAATCAAGTCGTGCCTTTGTCATTAAATAGATCCTGACAATGTAATCAGAATGTATAAGAGAGGAATTAGATTACACGAGAAATGTATATTCTGTCGAATGATCAAGGTCTGCTTGTGAAGTAAGATTACTGGTGATAAGAGAATTGTACTTCTCCTCAGATGCAATTTTCACAATGGAGACTGGTGGTTTGCTCTTCTCTGCATCGGCTTTGTTTAGACTATGACTGATTACACAATCACACCCTTCACATGCACATCACTGTTGGGGAGTAGTAAACTACATGTAGTTCAATTAGTCATTTAACTACAGTTGCTTTTTTTACAATGTAGCGGTGTAGCGAACTACTGGAACTACACACTGTCTTCTGCAAAAATCAAATATGGGTAGGCAATCATTTCCTTTCCTTTTCGGGTTCAGACCTACCTAATTCTCACTTGAAACATTTATTTTTGTTTTAACAGAAGGTGTGATTTGGCCTGTTAACATATGACCCCAAAGTGATTGGTTCTTGGAATTTGTAGTCTGACATTTCAGATTTACATCTAATTTTTCACTAAGTAGTTTTAACTTTTTAAACTTTTTCTTTTTTTTGCTCTCTGCATTGTTGGTCTACAGCTGTTTTACGAAGCATGTGACATACGATTTGATTTATATTTTCTTAAGGGTAGCTTTAGTGTAGCTTAACTTCCTCCAGTGTGAAGTATTTGGTATTGTAGCTTGGTAAACTATTTTGAGTAGCTTTCCCAACACTGATGCACATTGATTCAGTATTCGGTATTCTACTGCGTAACAGTCCAATTCTGACTTCAAAGCCAAGCATATCACTGGCTACATTCCCAAACCCACACCAGCACAACACTTAGCAATGTCCAATACATTGGCTTGTTTTGACGTGATATGCTCGTGTTGACTATTGATATTGGAACACAGCCACTGCCCTATTATTAGGACCAGGCAATGGTACACAATGATGGGTCCAAATGCATTCGGGTCTATTTAAGGTCAGACCGAGTAAGTGAGGCCAAATATAGAGGAAGTGGAATGAGGTAACCAACTGAATACCACAATCACTGTCTCAGAAGATGATGTTCATCCCTTAGGCCTGACCTGGCTGCCCATTCCACTCAGATCAAATACCTATCAAGATAAAAGTGTAACACTTGATGGTCGGGAGTCCAGCTCTGCAGCTCCGCCTCCTTGTAGCTCCATCTCAGACAGTCTGTGCTCAAACGCCTAGGGATCATTCATTACAGTATCTTTATCTGTGGCAGGGTTTCCCAATCTCGGTCCTGGGGCCTCCCAGTGGTGCACGTTTAGATTTTTGACCCTAGCACATGGCTTTTTCAAATAATCAAAGCTTAATGATGAGTTGATTATTTGAATCAGCTGTGTAGAGCTAGGGCAAAAAACAAAATGTGCACCCATGGGAGGTCCTATGACCAAGTTTGGGAATCCCTGATCTATGGGAAACTCTGCTGAGGTGGAGGTCATTTTGTGTAATCTGCCTGGTACCAGAAACACTATTTAAACTAAAAAAGTATCCTCAACCATACAGTACACTAAACCCCTCCCTCTGCAACTGGACCCTGGACTTCCTGACGGGCAGACTCCAGGTGATGAGGGTAGTCAACAAAACCTCCACCATGCTGATTCTTAATATGGGCCCCCCAAGGGTGTGTGCTTAAAAATATCTGTTTATTTTGACAGGGAAGACATTTTGAGACCTAGGTCTCTTTTTCAAATGTGCCCTGTATAATATAACATTATACACTATATATAAACTCAGCAAAAAAAGAAACGTCCTCTCACTGTCAACTGTGTTTATTTTCAGCAAACTTAACATGTGTAAATATTTGTATGAACATAACAAGATTCAACAACTGAGACATAAACTGAACAAGTTCCACAGACATGTGACTAACATAAATTGAATAATGTGTCCCTGAACAAAGGGGGGGTCAAAATCAAAACTAACAGTCAGTATCTGGTGTGGCCACAAGCTGCATTAAGTACTGCAGTGCATCTCCTCCTTATGAACTGCACCAGATTTGCCAGTTCTTGCTGTGAGATGTTACCCCACTCTTCCACCAAGGCACCTGCAAGTTTCTGGACATTTCTGGGGGAAATGGCCCTAGTCCTCACCCTCTGATCCAACAGGTCCCAGATGTGCTCAATGGGATTGAGATGCACAGTATTGAGATGACAACAAGCTCAGTCCGATGATGTTGTGACACACCGCTCCAGACCATGATGGACCCTCCACCTCCAAATTGATCCCGCTCCAGAGCGGGATCAATTTAACGCTCATTCCTTCGACGATAAAGGCGACTCTGACCATCACCCTGGTGAGACAAAACCGCGACTCGTCAGTGAAGAGCACTTTCTGCCAGTCCTGTCTGGTCCAGCAACGGTGGGTTCAGCGCTGTCTTAGGCGTCTCACAGTACGGACATTGCAATTTATTGCCCTGCAGTCCTCATGCCTCCTTGCATCATGCCTAAGGCACGTTCACGCAGATGAGCAGGGACCCTGGGCATCTTTCTTTTAGTGTTTTTTAGAGTCAGTAGAAAGGCTTCTTTAGTGTCCTAAGTTTTCATAACTGTGACCTTAATTACCTACCATCTGTAAGCTGTTAGTGTCTTAATGACCTTTCAGCAGGTGCATGTTCATTAATTGTTTATGGTTCATTGAACAAGCATGGGAAACAGTGTTTAAACCCTTTACAATGAAGATCTGTGAAGTTATTTGGATTTTTACGAATGATCTTTGAAAGACAGGGTCCTGAAAAAGGGACGTTTCTTTTTTTGCTGAGTTTACATACACACACACACACACACACACACATTACAATACAAAAACAGCCATGGGAAGTACAAACAAAACCATCACAAATCAACTAGAAAAACTGTACATTCCTCCACAAATAAGTCCCCAATTAATGCTTTAAATTGCCTGAACGGTACCAGAACATCAAGATGAAATGTACTTTGAATTTTGTTTACAAAAATACGGTGCATTAGAACTTAAAGCAGCTTTACCTAGCTCAGTGGAGACCCTATGAACCTCGTTAACCAATCCTGTGAACGGGTCAGGCAACTCTGGTGTATCTACTCGACAGCAAAGTTAACTAAGACGGAAGTTTATGAAGTAGGGCCTTGTAAACAAAAAGGAGTAATGTGGTGATCTGTCTTTAGCAAAGTCCAGTCAACATTTTGATACAGGATGCAGTGGTGAGTCTCAACTGTTACGTGTAACAAAGGCACTATGGTAGATGGCATCTAATGGTTTAAAAGTAGTAGCAGCTGCACTTTGAGAAATAATTTCACCATAATCAAGAATAGATAAAAAGGTTGATTGAATAATCTGTTTACTACTGCTTAGAGAGAGCTCAATATGTTTGTGTAGAAAAAGCCACATTTAAATCTTAGCTTCTTAACCAGTCATTTGTTTAAAAAATGTCATATCCATATCAATACAAATGCCTAAGTGTATATATTTGCAGGAACATGTTAGATTGGAGAACCATCTGATGAGTCAACAGTGCCTTCGTAGAGTATTCAGACCCCTTGACTTTTTCCACACTTTGTTACGTTACAGACTTATTTAAAAACATATTAAATTGTTTTTCACCCCCCCCATCAATCTACACACAATACCCAATATTGAGAAATCAAAAACAGGTTTGTAGAAATGTTTGTTCATTTATAAACTGAAATAGCACATTTACATAAGTATTCAGTACTTTGTTGAAGCACCTTTTGGCAGTGATTACAGCAGCGAGTCTTTGATTGGGGAGTTTCTCCCAATCAAATCAAGTTTTATTTGCCACGTGTTTAGCAGATGTTATTGCGGGTGTAGCGAAATGCTTGCGTTTCCAGCCCCTACCGTGCAGTAATATTACTTGTTAGATGACTCGATTATATAGTGTCAAAAGACACAGGTGTCTGTAATCATGGCCAAGAGTGGCCTAATATCATCGGTTAATAATCAAATATTAAAATGTCATACAAAGAACAGCATACAAACAACAAATGGATAGCATACGATCATAGATTAATTTGACTACACAAGCTTACAAACAATTACAATGGAAAAGTCACAATAATCACAAGAAGGGCTTCAGATCAAAGTCTACGTTGAGACCGAAGGGCGCAAGGGTCTTTAAATGAAAGATCCAGGCAGCCTCTCGTTTTAACAATAAATTATCAAGGTCACCCCTTCTCCTAGGGAGGGTGACATGTTCGATGCCAATATAACGCAGAGATTAAATCGAGTGGCCTGCCTCCAAGAAGTGGGCCGCAACTGGATAAGTAAAGTTTTTACACCTAATGGTGCTACGATGCTCTGAGATACGTACTTTTAATTTGCGCTTTGTTTTACCTACATCATTTTTACCACAAGGACAAGTTATAAGATAAATAACTGCCTTAGTGGAGCACGTAATAACACCTTTTATTGGGATCGATTTCCCTATCCCCATCTTTAATTTAAAGACCCTTGCGCCCTTTACCACCTGGGGGCGGCCTGTCAGGAAGTCCAGGACCCAGTTGCACAGGACGGGGTTCAGACCCAGGGCCTCAAGCTTAATGATGAGCTTGGAGGGTACTATGGTGTTGAATGCTGAGCTAGTCAATGAAAAGCATTCTAACATAGGATATTCCTCTTGTCCAGATGGGATAGGGCAGTGTGCAGTGCGATTGCATAGTCCATTGGGGTGGTAAGCAAATTGAAGTGGGTCTAGGGTGTCAGGAAAGGTAGAGATGATAAGATCCATGACTGGTCTCTCAAAGCATTTCATGATGACATAAGTGAGTGCTACAGGGAAATAGTCATTTAGTTCAGTTACCTTGCTTTCTAGGGTACAGGAACAATGGTGAACATCTTGAAACATGTGGGGACAGCAGACCGGGATAGGTAGAGATTGAATATGTCCGTAAACACTCCAGCCAGCTGGTCTGCACATGCTCTGAGGATGCGGCTAGGGATGCCGTCGGAGAAATTCTGATCCCCATCAATCCCGTTAGCCTGAGTTCTGTCACGAAGATAATCATGAAACCATTAACTGGCGTCAAAGCTCAGGCCTGTGGAGGACAACTTATTCAATAAAATAACATGATCAACAGTATCAAGCTTTTGACAGGTCCACAAGCAAAGCAGCACATTTCATTGTAGTGTCTGAAGCATTGACAAGATCATTAACGGCTAAAGTGGTGGCTTGAATAGTGCAATGCCCTGATTGGTTTACATTGAAAATACATTTCTCAGATTAAAGTCAAGTTGTGCGTTGACTAAGAATTCAAGAATCTTAGCTAGACAAGGAAGCCTTGAAATGGAGCGATTTGAATTATTAAGAGAACTACTCTCCCGTCCTTATGGAGTGGCAAGACGAGCTGATTTCCATACTTCTGGAATATTTCATGATAACAACGTTAAATAAAACATCTGGGTTATTAAGCAAACGATGGGAGCTGCACGTTTAAGCAGACCGGGATCCAATTAGTTGGCCCCTGTGGAATTCTTGTTGTCTATTGCTGTAGCAAAGCGTCCAGAACTTTTTTTTTCTTTCTGTAAATAGCCTAAAAGAAAAGGTTTGACTATAATTTATCTTCTCATTCACTAGGTTTCCCCTATCATCTTCCAGCCCGATATCATTGTGAATTGGCTTAGAAGTTCTTTCAAATAGAGAGCCTGCTGAAATAAAATGTTCTTTAAAAGCATCAATGATGATATTTTTCCTGTAATGAGGCCAGTGTCTGAATTAATTTGTTGTGGCAAAGAGGTGGAAGTAGAACCCTTTTTTTGTGATTTGACAGTTTTCCAGAATATAGCCAGGTTCCCATTACAATCTGAACGAATGGTTACATAATAATCAGATGCAGCCTTTCTGATTTGTCTTGCACAATGATTCCTCAGTTGCTTAAAAGCTTGCGAGTCCGGGCCTAACCCTGTGTTCCTGGCCTTTACCCAAGCATCATCTCTTTTATGAAAGACTTCTGATAATGCCGGAGTGTACCAGGCATTCGATCTACCTTTCAACCTTTCATTTTTTTGTAAGGAGCATGATTATCGACAATATTATTGAAGACATCTTAATAACAATGTATTTTATTTTTTGCTCAATCTGAGAAGGGAGGCCCACCCATGTCTACACCAGAAAGACACATCAATCTCAGATAAAGCAGCTGAGTAAGCGAAACAGTGCCCCCTCTGTCTCGATATGTGTAGATCATGTATCTGATGCTGTCTGGACAAATAGAGGATGGAATGTCATACTATTTCTGGCCAGACCGCATCAGATACATGGTCTACACATACTGAGACAGAGGGGCACTGTTTCGCTCACTGTGCTGTTCTCTCCGGTAAGAGAGTTTCAGCAGAGAGGAAGAGGCAAAGCAAGAGGGCTCACTCTCACCAAAATCTGTCCAGAATAAGCCTAATGTGTTTCTATGGGCATACTATGCAGACCTAAGCTTGTTGCCTGCCTTCGCGCCTTTAGAACAATGCCTCCCATTGTTAGGGTGGAGACATGAGCGTCTTGTCATTACATACCCTACATATCTCTGGTTTTAGCCACTTGTGATTTGGAAAGGAAAGTTTGGATGCTGGCTTCCCTAAAGTAAATTTATGTTTTGCCAAAATGATATAATTCCTCATGTCCAAATAAAGCCATTGAAAATACTTCACCAGAGAGCATGACTTAGTCACAGAGGATCATTAGCTTCTGTAAAAATAAAAAATAGCTGTAGATTATTTCAAAGCACGAGTGCTTAGGCATTGGAAAGCCCGCAATTTGGGCAGCGTGCGTGGCAGTAGGCCTAGCAGATTGAGTTGCGGCTGTCAGTGAAAAGTACCTTAAACAGCGGTCTACAACCTTTTCTGAGTTCAGATCACTTTCAGAGTCAAAATGCAAGCCATATTTAAACGTAAGCCTGTGCGACATTCACCAACTAAAAACTGTTCTGTAGCAATGAGGTTTGTGCAGTAGACTATAGGCCCAATACATTATCACTGCATATTGGCTATGCTTGAATTGCCCTGCAGACATAGTTCTTCTCAGACCATTTAGAAAATATATTTAAACATTTTCGGTATATGATCACACTGGTATAGAACATTTGTTGTATTACTTGTGAGGCACAGCTGAGTGAACATGCGGTTGAAGTCAGAAGTTTACATACACCAGCCAAATACATTTGAATTCAGTTTTTCACAATTCCTGACATTTAATCCTAGTAAAGATTCCCTGTCTTAGGTCAGTTAGGATCACCACTTTATTTTAAGAATGTGAAATGTCTAGTAGAGAGTGATTTATTTGAGCTTTTATTTCTTTCATCATATTCCCAGTGGGTCAGAAGTGTACATGCACTCAATTAGTATTTGGTAGCATTGCCTTTAAATTGTTTAACTTGGGTCAACCATTTCAGGTAGCCTTCCACAAGTTTCCCACAATAAGTTGGGTGAATTTTGGCCCATTCCTCCTGACAGAGCTGGTGTAACTGAGTCAGGTTTGTAGGCCTCCTTGCTCGCACACACTTTTTCAGTTCTGCCCACAAATGTTCTATAGGATTGAGGTCAGGGCTTTGTGATGGCCACTCCAATACCTTGACTTTGTTGTTTTCAAGCCATTTTCCACAACTTTGGAAGTATGCTTTGGGGTCATTGTCCATTTGGAAGACCCATTTGCAACCAAGCTTGAACTTCCTGATGTCTTGAGATGTTGCGTAAATATATCCACATAATTTTCCTGACTCACGATGCCATCTATTTTCTGAAGTGCATCAGTCCCTCCTGCAGCAAAGCACCCCCAGAATATGATGCTGCCACCCCCGTGCTTCACAGTTGGGATAGGGTTCTTCGGCTTGCAAGCCTCCCCTTTTCCCCCAAAACATAACAATGGCCAAACATTTCTATTTTTGTTTCATCAGACCAAAGGACATTTCTCCAAAAAGTACGATCTTTGTCCCCATGTGCAGTTGCAAACCGTAGTCTGGCTTTTTAATGGCGGTTTTGGAGCAGCGGCTTCTTCCTTGCTGAGCGTTCTTTCAGGTTATGTCGATATAGAACTTGTTTTACTGTGGATATAGATACTTTTGTACCTTTTCCCCCAGCATCTTCACAAGGTCTTTTGCTGCTGTTCTTGGATTGATTTGCACATTTGCACCGAAGTACGGTCATCTCTAGGAGACAGACATTGTCTCCTTCCTGAACGGTATGACGGCTGTGTGGTCCATGGTGTTTATACTTGCGTACTATTGTTTGTACAGATGAACGTGGTACCTTCAGGCATTTGGAAATTGCTCCCAAGGATGAACCAGACTTGTGGAGGTCTCCAATTTTTTTTCCTGAGATCTTGGCTGATTTCTTTAGATTTTTCCATGATGTCAAGCAAAGAGGCACTGAGTTTGAAGGTAGTTCTTGAAATACATCCACATGTACACATCCAATTGACTCAAATGATGTCAATTAGCCTATCAGAAACTTCTAAAGCCATGACATTATTTTCTGGAATTTTCCAAGCTATTTAAAGGCACAGTCAACTTAGTGTATGTAAACTTCTGACCCACTGGAATTGTGATACAGTGAATTATAAATGAAATAATATGTCTGTAAAATTTTTTGGGAAAAATGACTTGTCATGCACAAAGTAGATGTCCTAACCGACTTGCCCAAAACTATAGTTTAACAAGAAATTTGTGGAGTGGTTGAAAAACGAGTTTTAATCACTCCAACCTAAGTGTATGTTTACTTCCAATTTCAACTCTTGTGTATGTTATATATATATGTATATATATATATATGTTATAATATTGTACTTTTTTCTGGACTGATGACCTGCATCTGATGGTCAGTTTGAGGGGAGGGAGCAGCTGTGAGGCTGCCTCTCACCTGACTCACCATCCCTCCGCTCTCCTTCTACTGATGGTGAAATTCAAGTCGCACTGCATTATTTCTGCCTCATGCACCAATTCATTTTTGCTACTCCTATGACCAGAGAAAGTGAAATATTCCTTGATATTAATAGACACAAGCTGTTAATAATAGCAAAGCAGGCTTATCAGAAGAGTTTGCTATATTCATTCATTATAGCTGCAGTGCTGGTTGTGGCTTGAGTGGAAGTAGGGAAAAGGCACATTTTATGGCTTTTAAGTGTTGAACAAAGTGTTGACAGTGCTGAATGACAACTTACACATGAACTTACTCATAAAAACAGCAGCTCTTTGCTGTATTCATTGAGTCTAGTCGTGGTTTTGAAATATCACAGTATCAACTTTGCTGTGCGTTCAAAGCTTATTTTTACGGTCCATGGCTCGAGGAAACTGCAGACATGGTGATCTGAGCTATCTGATTGGCCAGCGGTAGGCCTATAGTTGCAGTTGATTTGCTCTCTGGGCCTGCCGGGTAGGTGAAGTTTTACGTTCACACATGAAATCATTCAAAATGGGAACACGATGCTTTCCCGGCACTAGGGCTACTGAATCAAGTGCACCTACCGTCAACAACATGAAATGAAAAAAAAAATAATATATAGGAATGCAAGGCTTTATTGTTGGGGTTTTACAGAAATGTTTGGTGATCAACTAGGAATGCCTTGGAGAACGACCAGTCGACCGTGATGGACTGGTTGGTGACCACTGATACCACTGTGACCACTGAAATAGTTTTGAAGATAATGTGTCTTGAAGTGTAATTGAAAATGTTGAGGCAAGAAGGGGAGAGGTGTATGGCGAAGACATACATCTCTCTCCAGAAATCAGGTGCTCAGCTCTCCAGAATGCGCACAGCTTCCTCCCTCTAATTCTTTCTCATTTATTGTTGCATTGTATGAGTTGTTTGTTTACATAAAGTATCCACTGGTTCAGATTTACCTGCTGCCCTTACTTTACGAGAGAAATTAGTGTGTGTCTGCTTCCCATTGGCCTCTCTCTCCCACAGGGTGATCAACGCGGGGAAGAGCCATCTGAACGAAGACCAGGCGTGCTGTGAGGTGGTGGTGGTGAGGAGTAGACCCAGTGCCGGGGGCAACTCCACCTCCAACAGGCCCCCTACCACCCGGAGGAGGTCCTCTCTGCCCAATGGAGAGGGGCTGGCGCTCAGGGAAAACACTGTGAGTAGCCCCCCCTATCCAGATGTAGTCTAATACCCTGGGGCCTTCCCCCTCATTCTATCACATCAGGACCTGTAGACTCTTCTATTCCCCGGCCTCAAATCATCCATAGTCTCTTATCCAGCCTGACATATAAGCCTGGTAAGCAAGGGGAAATGAGGCAACAGTCTACTGCCTTCCAGCTACAGCAGTGGTCGCTAAGCCTGGTTCTAGAGTGAGCTGCAGGGTGTGGTGTGCAGGGTTGTGATATTCCAGCACTAACACACAGGATGTGAAGACTGATATTCCAGCCCAGCTCTAACACATTTGACCATGTCAACTAATCTGCAAAATGATGGTTAGCTGAAAGGGGAGTGTAAGTGATGGATGGGGACAAAAGACTGCAGACAAGTAGATGTGTTCCTGTAGAGGACCAGGATTGTTTCCAGAGCTGCAGACTAGTAGCTGTGTTCCTGTAGATGACCAGGGTTGGTTACAGAGCTGCAGACTAGTAGCTGTGTTCCTGTAGATGACCAGGGTTGTTTCCAGAGCTGCAGACTAGTAGATGTGTCCTGTAGATGACCAGGGTTGGTTACAGAGCTGCAGA
This sequence comes from Oncorhynchus nerka, assembly GCF_034236695.1. NCBI lineage: Eukaryota > Metazoa > Chordata > Actinopteri > Salmoniformes > Salmonidae > Oncorhynchus > Oncorhynchus nerka. Next base: position 18,945,077 of record NC_088412.1, read on the forward strand.
CTAGTAGCTGTGTTCCTGTAGAGGACCAGGGTTGGTTACAGAGCTGCAGACTAGTAGCTGTGTTCCTGTAGATGACCAGGGTTGGTTACAGAGCTGCAGACTAGTAGCTGTGTTCCTGTAGATGACCAGGACCAGGGTTGGTTACAGAGCTGTAGACTAGTAGCTGTGTTCCTGTAGATGATCAGGGTTCGTTCCAGAGCTTGCAGACTAGTAGCTGTGTTCCTGTAGATGACCAGGACCAGGGTTGGTTCCAGAGCTGCAGACTAGTAGTGTTCCTGTGATGATCAGGGTTGGTTCCAGAGCTGCAGATGAGCTGTGTTCCTGCTGCAGATGACCAGGGGTTGGTTCCAGAGCTGCAGACTAGTAGCTGTGTTCCTGTAGATGATCAGGACCAGGGTTGGTTCCAGAGCTGCAGACTAGTAGCTGTGTTCCTGTAGATGACCAGGACCAGGGTTGGTTACAGAGCTGTAGACTAGTAGCTGTGTTCCTGTAGATGATCAGGGTTCGTTCCAGAGCTGCAGACTAGTAGCTGTGTTCCTGTAGATGACCAGGACCAGGGTTGGTTCCAGAGCTGCAGACTAGTAGCTGTGTTCCTGTAGATGACCAGGACCAGGGTTGGTTACAGAGCTGCAGACTAGTAGCTGTGTTCCTGTAGATGACCAGGGTTGGTTACAGAGCTGCAGACTAGTAGCTGTGTTCCTGTAGATGACCAGGACCAGGGTTGGTTACAGAGCTGTAGACTAGTAGCTGTGTTCCTGTAGATGATCAGGGTTCGTTCCAGAGCTTGCAGACTAGTAGCTGTGTTCCTGTAGATGACCAGGACCAGGGTTGGTTCCAGAGCTGCAGACTAGTAGCTGTGTTCCTGTAGATGACCAGGGTTGGTTCCAGAGCTGCAGACTAGTAGCTGTGTTCCTGTAGATGACCAGGACCAGGGTTGGTTCCAGAGCTGCAGACTAGTAGCTGTGTTCCTGTAGATGATCAGGGTTGGTTCCAGAGCTGCAGACTAGTAGCTGTGTTCCTGTAGATGACCAGGACCAGGGTTGGTTACAGAGCTGTAGACTAGTAGCTGTGTTCCTGTAGATGATCAGGGTTCGTTCCAGAGCTGCAGACTAGTAGCTGTGTTCCTGTAGATGACCAGGACCAGGGTTGGTTCCAGAGCTGCAGACTAGTAGCTGTGTTCCTGTAGATGACCAGGACCCAGGTTGGTTACAGAGCTGCAGACTAGTAGCTGTGGTCCTGTAGATGACCAGGGTTGGTTACAGAGCTGCAGACTAGTAGCTGTGTTCCTGTAGATGACCAGGACCAGGGTTGGTTACAGAGCTGTAGACTAGTAGCTGTGTTCCTGTAGATGATCAGGGTTCGTTCCAGAGCTTGCAGACTAGTAGCTGTGTTCCTGTAGATGACCAGGACCAGGGTTGGTTCCAGAGCTGCAGACTAGTAGCTGTGTTCCTGTAGATGATCAGGGTTGGTTCCAGAGCTGCAGACTAGTAGCTGTGTTCCTGTAGATGACCAGGACCAGGGTTGGTTCCAGAGCTGCAGACTAGTAGCTGTGTTCCTGTAGATGATCAGGGTTGGTTCCAGAGCTGCAGACTAGTAGCTGTGTTCCTGTAGATGACCAGGACCAGGGTTGGTTACAGAGCTGTAGACTAGTAGCTGTGTTCCTGTAGATGATCAGGGTTCGTTCCAGAGCTGCAGACTAGTAGCTGTGTTCCTGTAGATGACCAGGACCAGGGTTGGTTCCAGAGCTGCAGACTAGTAGCTGTGTTCCTGTAGATGACCAGGACCAAGGTTGGTTACAGAGCTGCAGACTAGTAGCTGTGTCCTGTAGATGACCAGGGTTGGTTACAGAGCTGCAGACTAGTAGCTGTGTTCCTGTAGATGACCAGGACCAGGGTTGGTTACAGAGCTGTAGACTAGTAGCTGTGTTCCTGTAGATGATCAGGGTTCGTTCCAGAGCTTGCAGACTAGTAGCTGTGTTCCTGTAGATGACCAGGACCAGGGTTGGTTCCAGAGCTGCAGACTAGTAGCTGTGTTCCTGTAGATGATCAGGGTTGGTTCCAGAGCTGCAGACTAGTAGCTGTGTTCCTGTAGATGACCAGGACCAGGGTTGGTTCCAGAGCTGCAGACTAGTAGCTGTGTTCCTGTAGATGATCAGGGTTGGTTCCAGAGCTGCAGACTAGTAGCTGTGTTCCTGTAGATGACCAGGACCAGGGCTGGTTCCAGAGCTGCAGACTAGTAGCTGTGTTCCTGTAGATGATCAGGGTTGGTTCCAGAGCTGCAGACTAGTAGCTGTGTTCCTGTAGATGACCAGGACCAGGGTTGGTTACAGAGCTGTAGACTAGTAGCTGTGTTCCTGTAGATGATCAGGGTTCGTTCCAGAGCTGCAGACTAGTAGCTGTGTTCCTGTAGATGACCAGGACCAGGGTTGGTTCCAGAGCTGCAGACTAGTAGCTGTGTTCCTGTAGATGACCAGGACCAGGGTTGGTTCCAGAGCTGCAGACTAGTAGCTGTGTTCCTGTAGATGATCAGGGTTGGTTCCAGAGCTGCAGACTAGTAGCTGTGTTCCTGTAGATGATCAGGGTTGGTTCCAGAGCTGCAGACTAGTAGCTGTGTTCCTGTAGATGACCAGGACCAGGGTTGGTTCCAGAGCTGCAGACTAGTAGCTGTGTTCCTGTAGATGACCAGGACCAGGGTTGGTTCCAGAGCTGCAGACTAGTAGCTGTGTTCCTGTAGATGACCAGGACCAGGGTTGGTTCCAGAGCTGCAGACTAGTAGCTGTGTTCCTGTAGATGATCAGGGTTGGTTCCAGAGCTGCAGACTAGTAGCTGTGTTCCTGTAGATGACCAGGACCAGGGTTGGTTCCAGAGCTAGTAGCTGTGTTCAGACTAGTAGCTGTGTTCCTGTAGATGATCAGGGTTGGTTCCAGAGCTGCAGACTAGTAGCTGTGTTCCTGTAGATGACCAGGACCAGGGTTGGTTCCAGAGCTGCAGACTAGTAGCTGTGTTCCTGTAGATGACCAGGACCAGGGTTGGTTCCAGAGCTGCAGACTAGTAGCTGTGTTCCTGTAGATGATCAGGGTTGGTTCCAGAGCTGCAGACTAGTAGCTGTGTTCCTGTAGATGACCAGGACCAGGGTTGGTTCCAGAGCTGCAGACTAGTAGCTGTGTTCCTGTAGATGATCAGGGTTGGTTCCAGAGCTGCAGACTAGTAGCTGTGTTCCTGTAGATGACCAGGACCAGGGTTGGTTCCAGAGCTGCAGACTAGTAGCTGTGTTCCTGTAGATGATCAGGGTTGGTTCCAGAGCTGCAGACTAGTAGCTGTGTTCCTGTAGATGACCAGGACCAGGGTTGGTTCCAGAGCTGCAGACTAGGGTTGGTTCCTGAGCTGATCAGAGAGCTAGACTAGCTGTGTTCCTGTAGATGACCAGGACCAGGGTTGGTTACAGAGCTGTTGCTGTTCCAGAGCTGCAGACTAGTAGCTGTGTTCCTGTAGATGACCAGGACCAGGGTTGGTTCCAGAGCTGCAGACTAGTAGCTGTGTTCCTGTAGATGACCAGGACCAGGGTTGGTTCCAGAGCTGCAGACTAGTAGCTGTGTTCCTGTAGATGACCAGGACCAGGGTTGGTTCCAGAGCTGTAGACTAGTAGCTGTGTTCCTGTAGATGACCAGGACCAGGGTTGGTTCCAGAGCTGCAGACTAGTAGCTGTGTTCCTGTAGATGACCAGGGTTGGTTCCAGAGCTGCAGACTAGTAGCTGTGTTCCTGTAGATGACCAGGACCAGGGTTGGTTCCAGAGCTACAGACTAGTAGCTGTGTTCCTGTAGATGACCAGGACCAGGGTTGGTTCCAGAGCTGCAGACTAGTAGCTGTGCTCCTGTAGATGACCAGGACCAGGGTTGGTTCCAGAGCTACAGACTAGTAGCTGTGTTCCTGTAGATGACCAGGACCAGGGTTGGTTCCAGAGCTACAGACTAGTAGCTGTGTTCCTGTAGATGACCAGGACCAGGGTTGGTTCCAGAGCTGCAGACTAGTAGCTGTGTTCCTGTAGATGATCAGGGTTGGTTCCAGAGCTGCAGACTAGTAGCTGTGTTCCTGTAGATGACCAGGACCAGGGTTGGTTACAGAGCTGTAGACTAGTAGCTGTGTTCCTGTAGATGATCAGAGTTGGTTCCAGAGCTGCAGACTAGTAGCTGTGTTCCTGTAGATGACCAGGACCAGGGTTGGTTCCAGAGCTGCAGACTAGTAGCTGTGTTCCTGTAGATGATCAGGGTTGGTTCCAGAGCTGCAGACTAGTAGCTGTGTTCCTGTAGATGACCAGGACCAGGGTTGGTTCCAGAGCTGTAGACTAGTAGCTGTGTTCCTGTAGATGATCAGGGTTGGTTCCAGAGCTGTAGACTAGTAGCTGTGTTCCTGTAGATGACCAGGACCAGGGTTGGTTCCAGAGCTGCAGACTAATAGCTGTGTTCCTGTAGATGACCAGGGTTGGTTCCAGAGCTGGTAGTGTGTTCCTGTAGATGACCAGGACCAGGGTTGGTTCCAGAGCTGTAGACTAGTAGCTGTGTTCCTGTAGATGACCAGGACCAGGGTTGGTTCCAGAGCTGTAGACTAGTAGCTGTGTTCCTGTAGATGATCAGGGTTGGTTCCAGAGCTGCAGACTAGTAGCTGTGTTCCTGTAGATGACCAGACCAGGCTGTAGACTAGTAGCTTGGTTGACCAGGGTTGGTTCCAGCTGCAGACTAGTAGCTGTGTTCCTGTAGATGACCAGGACCAGGGTTGGTTCCAGAGCTGCAGACTAGTAGCTGTGTTCCTGTAGATGACCAGGACCAGGGTTGGTTCCAGAGCTACAGACTAGTAGCTGTGTTCCTGTAGATGACCAGGACCAGGGTTGGTTCCAGAGCTGCAGACTAGTAGCTGTGTTCCTGTAGATGACCAGGACCAGGGTTGGTTCCAGAGCTACAGACTAGTAGCTGTGTTCCTGTAGATGACCAGGACCAGGGTTGGTTCCAGAGCTACAGACTAGTAGCTGTGTTCCTGTAGATGACCAGGACCAGGGTTGGTTCCAGAGCTGCAGACTAGTAGCTGTGTTCCTGTAGATGACCAGGACCAGGGTTGGTTCCAGAGCTACAGACTAGTATGCATTACTCATCTCACATGTATATACTGTAGCTGTGTTCCTGTAGATGACCAGGACCAGGGTTGGTTCCAGAGCTGCAGACTAGTAGCTGTGTTCCTGTAGATGACCAGGACCAGGGTTGGTTCCAGAGCTGCAGACTAGTAGCTGTGTTCCTGTAGATGACCAGGACCAGGGTTGGTTCCAGAGCTGTAGTATCTACCCCCCCTGCTGTATGTCTAGCTTACTGTCCCTCTCAACCCGCCCTACTCAGGCCCACTCAAAGCCTACACCAATATACACCTACACAAGTGCCCCATTTAATCACTTCATCAGACAGTGAAATAATACCAGTGTAGAGTCAAGCATGATGTACTGTTTTGGCATGCTCTATGTTGTACACTGCAGTCTGCTTGCAAACAATAGTTTTGCAGCTACAGTGGGATATGAAAGTGATTTAGGTACATGAAGTCTAGTGATGTATTTTTATGCATGTAGTTTGTATGCGTTTGTTTTGTTCTACTTAAATTCCTGTGTGTGTCTGCATGCCGGACCACACAGGAATATATGTATATTTGATAGTCTCTGAGATGTACACAAGCTTCCTATGTGTGTGCTACAGTTTTCAGGTCTACCACAGAAAGAAGAAAAAAAACTGTATATGTTTGTGCTTGGGGAATATCTGTTTCCTTCTGAAATACTGTGTGTGTCCAGGACGTGGAGCCCGGACTGACCTTCCACTACTGGGGTCTGTTTGACGGCCACGCGGGCTCAGGGGCAGCGGTGGTGGCATCTAAGCTGCTCCAACACCACATCATAGAACACCTCCAGGAGGTCCTGGATGTCCTGAGGAACCCGGCCCAGCTGGCCCCCATCATCCAGGGGGAAGAGCCCACCAACTACCACCTCACCCCCACCACCCACCGGGGCATCACCAGGGCCGCCTCCCTGCGGGGGGCTGCAGGGGCCCCCGGCTCCCCCAGCCACCCCCCGCCCCCCACCAGGTTCTTCACGGAGAAGAAGATCCATCACGAGAGCATGGTGATGGGAGCCATTGAGAACGCCTTTAAAGAGATGGTGAGTTCAGGGCTATGTTCAGTAGGCGAACATTGTAGATGGATGTGTAATGAAAACAGTGGATGTGCTTCCTTGTTTTACATGTCAGAGACCGGCATATTTGTTCTACATCTATTTCTATCTGAACGACTATGTTGTGGCCTGTTGAACTCCGGTCTGAAGGAACGCATTTTCAGTTGTGCTGAGTGACGTTCTGGGAGTAAGGGACTCTACATATATTAACCATGCATTGATTAGACATTAATTATAGCGTAAGGGACACCGCAGCATCAATTAAATACAGCACATTCACTTTAAGAGACATCGCAGCACACTTTAACTATCCATTATCCGTTCATTATCTGCTCAATTGATGGACATTGATCAGTGGCCTCTCGGCAATTACAGTATTTTTTTCTGCCGATTTATATAAGCAGTTGGCATACGGAGATCAACATCGCAACCCACTGGGAATAGGACTAGTAAGCATTGTATGAATGCAGCTTCCTCCTTTCTTTCTAATAATAACTGTCTGGTTATTGTACCTACAGACATACTCTGCCTATATGTCTGAAGTAGGTTAATTAAGCAATAAGGCACGAGGGGGTGTGGTACATCCAATCACTGGCCACTTTAATAATAGATCACTAGTCACTTTAATGATGTTTACATATTTTGCATTACTCATCTCACATGTATATACTGTATCCTATACTATTCTACTGTCTTAGTCTATGCATTACTCATCTCACATGTATATACTGTATCCTATACTATTCTACTGTCTTAGTCTATGCATTACTCATCTCACATGTATATACTGTATCCTATACTATTCTACTGTCTTAGTCTATGCATTACTCATCTCACATGTATATACTGTATCCTATACTATTCTACTGTCTTAGTCTACTGTCTTAGTCTTATGCATTACTCATCTCACATGTATATACTGTATCCTATACTATTCTACTGTCTTAGTCTATGCATTACTCATCTCACATGTATATACTGTATCCTATACTATTCTACTGTCTTAGTCTATGCATTACTCATCTCACATGTATATACTGTATCCTATACTATTCTACTGTCTTAGTCTATGCATTACTCATCTCACATGTATATACTGTATCCTATACTATTCTACTGTATCTTAGTCTATGCATTACTCATCTCACATGTATATACTGTATCCTATACTATTCTACTGTCTTAGTCTATGCATTACTCATCTCACATGTATATACTGTATCCTATACTATTCTACTGTCTTAGTCTATGCATTACTCATCTCACATGTATATACTGTATCCTATACTATTCTACTGTCTTAGTCTATGCATTACTCATCTCACATGTATATACTGTATCCTATACTATTCTACTGTATCTTAGTCTATGCATTACTCATCTCACATGTATATACTGTATCCTATACTATTCTACTGTCTTAGTCTATGCATTACTCATCTCACATGTATATACTGTATCCTATACTATTCTACTGTCTTAGTCTATGCATTACTCATCTCACATGTATATACTGTATCCTATACTATTCTACTGTCTTAGTCTATGCATTACTCATCTCACATGTATATACTGTATCCTATACTATTCTACTGTCTTAGTCTATGCATTACTCATCTCACATGTATATACTGTATCCTATACTATTCTACTGTCTTAGTCTATGCATTACTCATCTCACATGTATATACTGTATCCTATACTATTCTACTGTCTTAGTCTATGCATTACTCATCTCACATGTATATACTGTATACTATACTATTCTACTGTCTTAGTCTATGCATTACTCATCTCACATGTATATACTGTATCCTATACTATTCTACTGTATCTTAGTCTATGCATTACTCATCTCACATGTATATACTGTATCCTATACTATTCTACTGTCTTAGTCTATGCATTACTCATCTCACATGTATATACTGTATCCTATACTATTCTACTGTATCTTAGTCTATGCATTACTCATCTCACATGTATATACTGTATCCTATACTATTCTACTGTCTTAGTCTATGCATTACTCATCTCACATGTATATACTGTATCCTATACTATTCTACTGTCTTAGTCTATGCATTACTCATCTCACATGTATATACTGTATCCTATACTATTCTACTGTATCTTAGTCTGTGCATTACTCATCTCACATGTATATACTGTATCCTATACTATTCTACTGTCTTAGTCTATGCATTACTCATCTCACATGTATATACTGTATCCTATACTATTCTACTGTCTTAGTCTATGCATTACTCATCTCACATGTATATACTGTATCCTATACTATTCTACTGTATCTTAGTCTATGCATTACTCATCTCACATGTATATACTGTATCCTATACTATTCTACTGTATCTTAGTCTATGCATTACTCATCTCACATGTATATACTGTATCCTATACTATTCTACTGTCTTAGTCTATGCATTACTCATCTCACATGTATATACTGTATCCTATACTATTCTACTGTATCTTAGTCTATGCATTACTCATCTCACATGTATATACTGTATCCTATACTATTCTACTGTATCTTAGTCTGTGCATTACTCATCTCACATGTATATACTGTATCCTATACTATTCTACTGTCTTATTCTATGCATTACTCATCTCACATGTATATACTGTATCCTATACTATTCTACTGTCTTAGTCTATGCATTACTCATCTCACATGTATATACTGTATCCTATACTATTCTACTGTATCTTAGTCTATGCATTACTCATCTCACATGTATATACTGTATCCTATACTATTCTACTGTATCTTAGTCTATGCATTACTCATCTCACATGTATATACTGTATCCTATACTATTCTACTGTATCTTAGTCTATGCATTACTCATCTCACATGTATATACTGTATCCTATACTATTCTACTGTCTTAGTCTATGCATTACTCATCTCATATGTATATACTGTATTCTATACTATTCTACTGTATCTTAGTCTATGCATTACTCATCTCACATGTATATACTGTATTCTATCCTATTCTACTGTATCTTAGTCTATGCATTACTCATCTCACATGTATATACTGTATCCTATACTATTCTACTGTATCTTAGTCTATGCATTACTCATCTCACATGTATATACTGTATTCTATACTATTCTACTGTATCTTAGTCTATGCATTACTCATCTCATATGTATATACTGTATCCTATACTATTCTACTGTATCTTAGTCTATGCATTACTCATCTCACATGTATATACTGTATTCTATACTATTCTACTGTATCTTAGTCTATGCATTACTCATCTCATATGTATATACTGTATTCTATCCTATTCTACTGTATCTTAGTCTATGCATTACTCATCTCACATGTATATACTGTATTCTATCCTATTCTACTGTATCTTAGTCTATGCATTACTCATCTCACATGTATATACTGTATCCTATACTATTCTACTGTATCTTAGTCTATGCATTACTCATCTCACATGTATATACTGTATCCTATACTATTCTACTGTATCTTAGTCTGTGCATTACTCATCTCACATGTATATACTGTATCCTATACTATTCTACTGTATCTTAGTCTGTGCATTACTCATCTCACATGTATATACTGTATCCTATACTATTCTACTGTCTTAGTCTATGCATTACTCATCTCACATGTATATACTGTATCCTATACTATTCTACTGTATCTTAGTCTATGCATTACTCATCTCACATGTATATACTGTATCCTATACTATTCTACTGTCTTAGTCTATGCATTACTCATCTCACATGTATATACTGTATCCTATACTATTCTACTGTATCTTAGTCCATGCATTACTCATCTCACATGTATATACTGTATCCTATACTATTCTACTGTATCTTAGTCTATGCATTACTCATCTCACATGTATATACTGTATCCTATAATATTCTACTGTATCTTAGTCTATGCATTACTCATCTCACATGTATATACTGTATCCTATACTATTCTACTGTCTTAGTCTATGCATTACTCATCTCACATGTATATACTGTATCCTATACTATTCTACTGTATCTTAGTCTATGCATTACTCATCTCACATGTATATACTGTATCCTATACTATTCTACTGTCTTAGTCTATGCATTACTCATCTCACATGTATATACTGTATCCTATACTATTCTACTGTATCTTAGTCTATGCATTACTCATCTCACATGTATATACTGTATCCTATACTATTCTACTGTATCTTAGTCTGTGCATTACTCATCTCACATGTATATACTGTATCCTATACTATTCTACTGTATCTTAGTCTGTGCATTACTCATCTCACATGTATATACTGTATCCTATACTATTCTACTGTATCTTCTCACATGTAGTCTGTATGCATTACTTAGTCATCTCATCTCATGTATATACTGTATCCTATACTATTCTACTGTATCTTAGTCTATGCATTACTCATCTCACATGTATATACTGTATCCTATACTATTCTACTGTCTTAGTCTATGCATTACTCATCTCACATGTATATACTGTATCCTATACTATTCTACTGTATCTTAGTCTATGCATTACTCATCTCACATGTATATACTGTATCCTATACTATTCTACTGTATCTTAGTCTATGCATTACTCATCTCACATGTATATACTGTATCCTATACTATTCTACTGTATCTTAGTCTATGCATTACTCATCTCACATGTATATACTGTATCCTATACTATTCTACTGTATCTTAGTCTATGCATTACTCATCTCACATGTATATACTGTATCCTATACTATTCTACTGTATCTTAGTCTATGCATTACTCATCTCACATGTATATACTGTATCCTATACTATTCTACTGTCTTAGTCTATGCATTACTCATCTCACATGTATATACTGTATCCTATACTATTCTACTGTATCTTAGTCTATGCATTACTCATCTCACATGTATATACTGTATCCTATACTATTCTACTGTATCTTAGTCTATGCATTACTCATCTCACATGTATATACTGTATCCTATACTATTCTACTGTCTTAGTCTATGCATTACTCATCTCACATGTATATACTGTATCCTATACTATTCTACTGTCTTAGTCTATGCATTACTCATCTCACATGTATATACTGTATCCTATACTATTCTACTGTCTTATTCTATGCATTACTCATCTCATATGTATATACTGTATCCTATACTATTCTACTGTATCTTAGTCTATGCATTACTCATCTCACATGTATATACTGTATCCTATACTATTCTACTGTCTTAGTCTATGCATTACTCATCTCACATGTATATACTGTATCCTATACTATTCTACTGTATCTTAGTCTATGCATTACTCATCTCACATGTATATACTGTATCCTATACTATTCTACTGTCTTAGTCTATGCATTACTCATCTCACATGTATATACTGTATCCTATACTATTCTACTGTCTTAGTCTATGCATTACTCATCTCACATGTATATACTGTATCCTATACTATTCTACTGTCTTAGTCTATGCATTACTCATCTCACATGTATATACTGTATCCTATACTATTCTACTGTCTTAGTCTATGCATTACTCATCTCACATGTATATACTGTATCCTATACTATTCTACTGTCTTATTCTATGCATTACTCATCTCATATGTATATACTGTATCCTATACTATTCTACTGTATCTTAGTCTATGCATTACTCATCTCACATGTATATACTGTATCCTATACTATTCTACTGTATCTTAGTCTGTGCATTACTCATCTCACATGTATATACTGTATCCTATACTATTCTACTGTATCTTAGTCTATGCATTACTCATCTCACATGTATATACTGTATCCTATACTATTCTACTGTCTTAGTCTATGCATTACTCATCTCACATGTATATACTGTATCCTATACTATTCTACTGTATCTTAGTCTATGCATTACTCATCTCACATGTATATACTGTATCCTATACTATTCTACTGTATCTTAGTCTGTGCATTACTCATCTCACATGTATATACTGTATCCTATACTATTCTACTGTATCTTAGTCTATGCATTACTCATCTCACATGTATATACTGTATCCTATACTATTCTACTGTCTTAGTCTATGCATTACTCATCTCACATGTATATACTGTATCCTATACTATTCTACTGTATCTTAGTCTATGCATTACTCATCTCACATGTATATACTGTATCCTATACTATTCTACTGTCTTAGTCTATGCATTACTCATCTCACATGTATATACTGTATCCTATACTATTCTACTGTATCTTAGTCTGTGCATTACTCATCTCACATGTATATACTGTATCCTATACTATTCTACTGTATCTTAGTCTGTGCATTACTCATCTCATATGTATATACTGTATCCTATACTATTCTACTGTATCTTAGTCTGTGCATTACTCATCTCACATGTATATACTGTATCCTATACTATTCTACTGTCTTAGTCTATGCATTACTCATCTCACATGTATATACTGTATCCTATACTATTCTACTGTCTTATTCTATGCATTACTCATCTCATATGTATATACTGTATCCTATACTATTCTACTGTATCTTAGTCTATGCATTACTCATCTCACATGTATATACTGTATCCTATACTATTCTACTGTATCTTAGTCTGTGCATTACTCATCTCACATGTATATACTGTATCCTATACTATTCTACTGTATCTTAGTCTATGCATTACTCATCTCACATGTATATACTGTATCCTATACTATTCTACTGTATCTTAGTCTATGCATTACTCATCTCACATGTATATACTGTATCCTATACTATTCTACTGTCTTAGTCTATGCATTACTCATCTCACATGTATATACTGTATCCTATACTATTCTACTGTATCTTAGTCTATGCATTACTCATCTCACATGTATATACTGTATCCTATACTATTCTACTGTATCTTAGTCTGTGCATTACTCATCTCACATGTATATACTGTATCCTATACTATTCTACTGTCTTATTCTATGCATTACTCATCTCATATGTATATACTGTATCCTATACTATTCTACTGTATCTTAGTCTATGCATTACTCATCTCACATGTATATACTGTATTCTATACTATTCTACTGTATCTTAGTCTATGCATTACTCATCTCACATGTATATACTGTATCCTATACTATTCTACTGTATCTTAGTCTATGCATTACTCATCTCACATGTATATACTGTATTCTATACTATTCTACTGTATCTTAGTCTATGCATTACTCATCTCATATGTATATACTGTATCCTATACTATTCTACTGTATCTTAGTCTATGCATTACTCATCTCACATGTATATACTGTATTCTATACTATTCTACTGTATCTTAGTCTATGCATTACTCATCTCATATGTATATACTGTATTCTATCCTATTCTACTGTATCTTAGTCTATGCATTACTCATCTCACATGTATATACTGTATTCTATCCTATTCTACTGTCTTAGTCTATGCATTACTCATCTCACATGTATATACTGTATCCTATACTATTCTACTGTATCTTAGTCTATGCATTACTCATCTCACATGTATATACTGTATCCTATACTATTCTACTGTCTTAGTCTATGCATTACTCATCTCATATGTATATACTGTATTCTATCCTATTCTACTGTATCTTAGTCTATGCATTACTCATCTCACATGTATATACTGTATTCTATCCTATTCTACTGTATCTTAGTCTATGCATTACTCATCTCACATGTATATACTGTATCCTATACTATTCTACTGTATCTTAGTCTATGCATTACTCATCTCACATGTATATACTGTATCCTATACTATTCTACTGTATCTTAGTCTGTGCATTACTCATCTCACATGTATATACTGTATCCTATACTATTCTACTGTATCTTAGTCTGTGCATTACTCATCTCACATGTATATACTGTATCCTATACTATTCTACTGTCTTAGTCTATGCATTACTCATCTCACATGTATATACTGTATCCTATACTATTCTACTGTATCTTAGTCTATGCATTACTCATCTCACATGTATATACTGTATCCTATACTATTCTACTGTCTTAGTCTATGCATTACTCATCTCACATGTATATACTGTATCCTATACTATTCTACTGTATCTTAGTCTGTGCATTACTCATCTCACATGTATATACTGTATCCTATACTATTCTACTGTATCTTAGTCTATGCATTACTCATCTCACATGTATATACTGTATCCTATAATATTCTACTGTATCTTAGTCTATGCATTACTCATCTCACATGTATATACTGTATCCTATACTATTCTACTGTCTTAGTCTATGCATTACTCATCTCACATGTATATACTGTATCCTATACTATTCTACTGTATCTTAGTCTATGCATTACTCATCTCACATGTATATACTGTATCCTATACTATTCTACTGTCTTAGTCTATGCATTACTCATCTCACATGTATATACTGTATCCTATACTATTCTACTGTATCTTAGTCTGTGCATTACTCATCTCACATGTATATACTGTATCCTATACTATTCTACTGTATCTTAGTCTATGCATTACTCATCTCACATGTATATACTGTATCCTATACTATTCTACTGTATCTTAGTCTATGCATTACTCATCTCACATGTATATACTGTATCCTATACTATTCTACTGTATCTTAGTCTATGCATTACTCATCTCACATGTATATACTGTATCCTATACTATTCTACTGTATCTTAGTCATTACTATACATATACTATTCTACTGTATCTTAGTCTGTGCATTACTCATCTCACATGTATATACTGTATCCTATACTATTCTACTGTATCTTAGTCTATGCATTACTCATCTCACATGTATATACTGTATCCTATACTATTCTACTGTATCTTGCATTACTCATCTCACATGTATATACTGTATCCTATACTATTCTACTGTATCTTAGTCTATGCATTACTCATCTCACATGTATATACTGTATCCTATACTATTCTACTGTCTTAGTCTATGCATTACTCATCTCACATGTATATACTGTATCCTATACTATTCTACTGTATCTTAGTCTGTGCATTACTCATCTCACATGTATATACTGTATCCTATACTATTCTACTGTATCTTAGTCTATGCATTACTCATCTCACATGTATATACTGTATCCTATACTATTCTACTGTATCTTAGTCTATGCATTACTCATCTCACATGTATATACTGTATCCTATACTATTCTACTGTATCTTAGTCTATGCATTACTCATCTCACATGTATATACTGTATCCTATACTATTCTACTGTCTTAGTCTATGCATTACTCATCTCACATGTATATACTGTATCCTATACTATTCTACTGTCTTAGTCTATGCATTACTCATCTCACATGTATATACTGTATCCTATACTATTCTACTGTATCTTAGTCTATGCATTACTCATCTCACATGTATATACTGTATTCTATACTATTCTACTGTATCTTAGTCTATGCATTACTCATCTCACATGTATATACTGTATCCTATACTATTCTACTGTATCTTAGTCTATGCATTACTCATCTCACATGTATATACTGTATCCTATACTATTCTACTGTATCTTAGTCTATGCATTACTCATCTCACATGTATATACTGTATCCTATACTATTCTACTGTATCTTAGTCTATGCATTACTCATCTCACATGTATATACTGTATCCTATACTATTCTACTGTATCTTAGTCTATGCATTACTCATCTCACATGTATATACTGTATCCTATACTATTCTACTGTATCTTAGTCTATGCATTACTCATCTCACATGTATATACTGTATCCTATACTATTCTACTGTATCTTAGTCTATGCATTACTCATCTCACATGTATATACTGTATCCTATACTATTCTACTGTATCTAAGTCTATGCATTACTCATCTCACATGTATATACTGTATCCTATACTATTCTACTGTCTTAGTCTATGCATTACTCATCTCACATGTATATACTGTATTCTATCCTATTCTACTGTATCTTAGTCTATGCATTACTCATCTCACATGTATATACTGTATCCTATACTATTCTACTGTATCTTAGTCTATGCATTACTCATCTCACATGTATATACTGTATCCTATACTATTCTACTGTATCTTAGTCTGCATTACTCATCTCACATGTATATACTGTATCCTATACTATTCTACTGTATCTTAGTCTGTGCATTACTCATCTCACATGTATATACTGTATACTATTCTACTGTCTTAGTCTATGCATTACTCATCTCACATGTATATACTGTATCCTATACTATTCTACTGTATCTTAGTCTATGCATTACTCATCTCACATGTATATACTGTATCCTATACTATTCTACTGTCTTAGTCTATGCATTACTCATCTCACATGTATATACTGTATCCTATACTATTCTACTGTATCTTAGTCTGTGCATTACTCATCTCACATGTATATACTGTATCCTATACTATTCTACTGTATCTTAGTCTATGCATTACTCATCTCACATGTATATACTGTATCCTATACTATTCTACTGTATCTTAGTCTATGCATTACTCATCTCACATGTATATACTGTATCCTATACTATTCTACTGTCTTAGTCTATGCATTACTCATCTCACATGTATATACTGTATCCTATACTATTCTACTGTATCTTAGTCTATGCATTACTCATCTCACATGTATATACTGTATCCTATACTATTCTACTGTCTTAGTCTATGCATTACTCATCTCACATGTATATACTGTATCCTATACTATTCTACTGTCTTAGTCTATGCATTACTCATCTCACATGTATATACTGTATCCTATACTATTCTACTGTATCTTAGTCTATGCATTACTCATCTCACATGTATATACTGTATCCTATACTATTCTACTGTATCTTAGTCTATGCATTACTCATCTCACATGTATATACTGTATCCTATACTATTCTACTGTATCTTAGTCTATGCATTACTCATCTCACATGTATATACTGTATCCTATTCTACTGTATCTTAGTCTATGCATTACTCATCTCACATGTATATACTGTATCCTATACTATTCTACTGTATCTTAGTCTATGTATCCTATACTATTCTACTGTATCTTAGTCTATGCATTACTCATCTCACATGTATATACTGTGTCCTATACTATTCTACTGTATCTTAGTCTATGTATCCTATACTATTCTACTGTATCTTAGTCTATGCATTACTCATCTCACATGTATATACTGTGTCCTATACTATTCTACTGTCTTAGTCTATGCATTACTCATCTCACATGTATATACTGTATCCTATACTATTCTACTGTATCTTAGTCTATGCATTACTCATCTCACATGTATATACTGTATTCTATACTATTCTACTGTATCTTAGTCTATGCATTACTCATCTCACATGTATATACTGTATTCTATACTATTCTACTGTATCTTAGTCTATGCATTACTCATCTCATATGTATATACTGTATTCTATCCTATTCTACTGTATCTTAGTCTATGCATTACTCATCTCACATGTATATACTGTATCCTATACTATTCTACTGTATCTTAGTCTATGCATTACTCATCTCACATGTATATACTGTATCCTATACTATTCTACTGTATCTTAGTCTATGCATTACTCATCTCACATGTATATACTGTATCCTATACTATTCTACTGTATCTTAGTCTATGCATTACTCATCTCACATGTATATACTGTATCCTATACTATTCTACTGTATCTTAGTCTATGCATTACTCATCTCACATGTATATACTGTATCCTATACTATTCTACTGTATCTAAGTCTATGCATTACTCATCTCACATGTATATACTGTATCCTATACTATTCTACTGTCTTAGTCTATGCATTACTCATCTCACATGTATATACTGTATCCTATACTATTCTACTGTATCTTAGTCTATGCATTACTCATCTCACATGTATATACTGTATTCTATACTATTCTACTGTATCTTAGTCTATGCATTACTCATCTCACATGTATATACTGTATTCTATACTATTCTACTGTATCTTAGTCTATGCATTACTCATCTCATATGTATATACTGTATTCTATCCTATTCTACTGTATCTTAGTCTATGCATTACTCATCTCACATGTATATACTGTATTCTATCCTATTCTACTGTATCTTAGTCTATGCATTACTCATCTCACATGTATATACTGTATCCTATACTATTCTACTGTATCTTAGTCTATGCATTACTCATCTCACATGTATATACTGTATCCTATACTATTCTACTGTATCTTAGTCTGCATTACTCATCTCACATGTATATACTGTATCCTATACTATTCTACTGTATCTTAGTCTGTGCATTACTCATCTCACATGTATATACTGTATACTATTCTACTGTCTTAGTCTATGCATTACTCATCTCACATGTATATACTGTATCCTATACTATTCTACTGTATCTTAGTCTATGCATTACTCATCTCACATGTATATACTGTATCCTATACTATTCTACTGTATCTTAGTCTATGTATCCTATACTATTCTACTGTATCTTAGTCTATGCATTACTCATCTCACATGTATATACTGTGTCCTATACTATTCTACTGTATCTTAGTCTATGCATTACTCATCTCACATGTATATACTGTATCCTATACTATTCTACTGTATCTTAGTCTATGTATCCTATACTATTCTACTGTATCTTAGTCTAGGCCGCTCTGACATTGCTCACCCAATATTTATATGTTCGTAATTACATTCCTTTACTTTAGATGTGTGTATTAGGTATTTGTGAAATTGTTAGAAATCACTTAGATATTACTACACTATTAGAGCTAGAAACACAAGCATTTCGCTACACCCGCAATAACATCGGCTAAACGCATGTATCTGACAAGTAAAATATTATTTATATGGCCAATATATCATGCCTTAGGGCTGTTCTTAAGTACGACACAACACAGAGTTCCTAGATACAGCCCTTAGCCGTGGTATATTGGCTATATACAGTTGAAGTCGGAATTTTACATACACCTTAGCCAAATACATTTAAACTCAGTTTTTCAGAAATCCTGACATTTAATCCTAGTAAAAATTCCCTGTCTTAGGTCAGTTAGGATCACCACTTTATTTTAAGAATGTGAAATGTCAGAATAATAGAGATAATTATTTCAGCTTTTATTTCTTTCATCACATTCCCAGTGGGTCAGAAGTGTACATGCACTCAATTAGTATTTGGTAGCATTGCCTTTACATTTTTTAACTTAGGTCAAACATTTCGGATAGCCTTCCACAAGCTTCCCACAATAAGTTGGGTGAATTTTGGCCCATTCCTCCTGACAGAGCTGGTGTCAGGTTTGTAGGCCTCCTTGCTCACACACACTTTTTCAGTTCTGCCCATAAATTGTCTATAGGATTGAGGCCAGGGCTTTGTGTTGATGGCCACTCCAATACCTTGACTTTGTTGTCCTTAAGCCACAACTTTGGAAGTATGTTTGGGGTCATTGTCCATTTGGAAGACCCATTTGCAACCAAGTTTTAACTTCCTGACTGAGGTCTTGAGATGTTGCTTCAATATATCCACACAATTTTCCTGACTCATGATCTCATCTATTTTGTGAAATGCACCAGTCCCTCCTGCATCAAAGCACCCCCACAACATGATGCTGCCACCCCTGTGCTTCACGGTTGGGATGGTGTTCTTCAACTTACAAGCATCCCCTTTTTTCCTCCAAACATAACAATGGTCATTATGGCCAAACATTTCTATTTTTGTTTCATCAGAGGACATTTCTCCAAAAAGTACGATCATTGTCCCCATGTGCAATTGCAAACCGTAGTCTGGCTTTTTTATGGCGGTTTTGATGCAGTGGGTTCTTCCTTGCTGAGCGGCCTTTCAGGTTATGTCGATATAGGACTCGTTTTACTGTGGATATAGATACTTTTGTACCCGTTTCCTCCAGCATCTTCACATGGTCCTTTGTTGTTGTTCTGGGATTGATTTGAACTTTTCGCCCAAAAGTATGTTTATCTCTAAGAGACAGAATGAGTCTCCTTCCTGAGCGGTATGACGGCTGTGTGGTCCCATGGTATTTATACTTGCGTACTTTTGTTTGTACAGAAAAACGTGGTACCTTCAGGCATTTGGAAATTGCTCCCAAGGATGAACCAGGCTTGTGGAGGTCTCCAATTTTCTTTCTGAGGTCTTGGCTGATTTATTTGGATTTTTCCATGATGTCAAGCAAAGAGGCACTGTGTTTGAAGGCAGGCCTTGAAATTCATCCACAGGTACACACCTCCAATTGACTCAAATGATGTCAATTTGCCTATCAGAAGCTTCTAAAGCCATGACATAATTTTCTGGAATTTTCCAAGCTGTTTAAAGGCACAGTCAACTTAGTGTATGTAAACTTCTGACCCACTGTAATTGTGGTACTGTGAATTATAAGTGAAATAATCTGTCTGTAAACAATTGTTGGAAAAATGACTTGTCATGCACAAAGTCCTAACCGACTTGCCAAAACTATAGTTTGTCAACAAGAAATTTGTTGAGTGGTTGAAACACGAGTTTTAGTGACTCCAACCTAAGTGTATGTAAACTTCTGACTTCAACTCTACCACAACCCCCCGAGGTGCCTTATTGCTATTTCTAACTTGTTACCAATGTAATTGGATGTCATAAGGTGAAAGCACCAATTTGTAAGTCGCTCTGGATAAGAGCGTCTGCTAAATGACTTAAATGTAAATGTAAATGTAATTAGAGCAGTAAAAATACATGTTTTTTCATACCCGTGGTATACGGTCTAATATACCAGGGCAAATCAGCATTCAGGGCTCGAACCACCGAGTTTACAATGTTTCTTAACTCCAGGTTTGATTTTTATTTGCTCCATCTTCAGCTGTGTCTGTGTGTTCTTCCGGCAGCTCCTTAGCATTAAGACGAGTGGGTGTCTTAACAGCTGGCTGCCAGTGATAAGGCATGTTACCCCCTCTCTATCTCCCCATCGCTTTAATCCATTATCTGTGACTGTTCCCTTCAAATCAGCAGCATATGGTGCCAGTCAATCCACAGTAGCGCATTTGGTGGACTTTTCCCTTCCAACCCGCAGGCCCTCCAAAAATGTCTGTGCTGCTCAACATCTGGTTGTGGGGCTGTAAGTGGATGTGTGGACTTAAATTCAGCTCAGTCAGCAGCCTAGTGGTCATACACACGGAGCCAATCAAAAGGGTGGTCATAACAGGATTGGCCAATGAGGGGTCACGAAGGTTGTGGGTTTTTAGCCTCGTTGTCTAACGTTTTTATTGAGGATTCTTGCTTTTGTCCCTTCTGACTTCAGCTGTTGTTTCCTATCTACATATCTGAGAGAGAGTTCACCTCCTGGTGTCTAGCTAATTGATAATATCTAAGCCTGAAATGCTGATATGAGTGCCAAAATGCATTCTGATCTCACCTGTTCCATATAACTGCTGACATTAACATGCATAACTTCAGACCAACCTGGGTACTGCCGCGGTAGCCGTTTCCTCTACATCACCACTAGATGGCAGTGTGCAGCCATTTATTGAGTTTGTGTGATTTTTCCCAGCCTATTGCCACTGTCAACCCAATCTATCGAGACTAATAATAATACACCATACCTCATGCACCTGTACACATTTCAGACTGTGTTTATGCTTAACAATTGTGTTATAATGAAAGTGTGATGTACAAGAATTTAAGATTAAACATCTATATATAAATCCAGAATTTCATCAAATAACAGTACACGGTCATGCCGATACAGGTGAGTGGATGTCACACACATTTTTGGCTTTGATTCAACAGCAGTCTATTATGGAGAATTGTAGATGTTAAACCCGTATCATGATATTCCACACTATTCAGCTCATTCACATACTTGATTTCATAACGTGATAAAGCTGCTCTTTCTTTTCTCCCTCTCTATCGCTCTCATTCTTTATCTCTGTCACTCTCTCTTCACAGGGACAAGGCAACACTTTTCTGTCCCTCTGCTCCCCCATCTCTTCTCGCTTCTTATTTTAATTAACCTAATTCTCAAATTAATGTAAATCTGTCATCATTATTGGGGTGGTGGTGCAAATTAGCCAGTAACTCTGTCTGACTAGTTTACCCCTCTCTTATCTGGGGGTAACCACCAACCACCGGCTCGGAGTCTAGTTCTCAGGCTGACATGAATCACCACATTCCTATGGAAACGGGCCGTGTCTGGAGGAGGCTGCCAGAGCCTGATAAACACACAGAGACAAGTAAACATCAAAAAGAAACATGGCTCACCACGGCCTTATCAGCAATCTGTTTACAGAAGGACAGAAATAACAGGGGAAGATCAGATCTTTGGGAAGCCCAGTCTTCCTCTCTGCTGCTCTGGAAATACATGCATTTAACCCACTAAAGCTATAGTCAATTATGCCTGTAATGGGGTGAAAACCCTAATCCTAACTTGTTGACTGTTTGTATGCTTAATTGTGAAATAGTTTGCATTGTGCCTACCAGATGCCATAAGGGAAGAAAGGTGTAGCTAGTTGTTTATGAGGAAAATATATATTATTGAAGGCTTCCCTTCCTGCAGCCACAGGCGTTTGACAGGATGAATATGTATGCACCGCTACAGATTCAAAACTCACCCTGGGTGAAGGACACGTTTGTTCACGTCGTTCCCCCTTCGTAACACACACACATACACACACGAGCACACAGACAAACACACACACATCTCCTGAGAAATGTGTTTCTCCTCCAAGCCGACAGCAGTGGTGGGAAACGTTTGCTGGCGTGTCACTAGGGCCTTGTTACAGGAGAGTTTTTTTACACACACACACACACACACACACGCACACACATGTCAGTGAAGACACTTGCCAGCTGGTCAGCGCATGCTCTGAGTACACTTCCTGGTAATCCGTCTGGCTGTGCGGCCTTGTAAATGTTAACCTGTTTTAAAGGTCTTACTCTCATCGTCTATGGAGAGTGTGATCATACAGTCGTCCGGAACAGTTGGCGCTCTCATACATGGTTCACTGTTGCTTGCCTTGAAGCGAGCATAGAAGCCATTTAGCTCGTCTGGTAGGCTCATGTCACTGGGCAGCTCTCGGCTGTGCTTCCCGTTATAATCCTCCGTGATAGTTTGCAAGCCCTGCCACATCCGACGTACATCACTGGGCCCGAATTCCCTGCCATCTAGGACCTCTATACCAGGCGTTGTCAGAGGAAGGCTCAAAAAATGTTTCAAAGACTCCAACCACCCAAGTCATAGACTGTTCTCTCTTCTGCCGTTCATCAAGCGGTACCGGAGCGTCAAGTCTGGGACCGAAAGGCACCTGAACAGCTTCTATCCCCAAGCCATAAAACTGCTGATTAGTTCATCAAATGGCTACCCGGACTATTGACATTGACTCTGTTTTTATTATTTATTTCATTATTTTAATTGTTTTGCACGGACTCTCTTGCACTGACTCTATGCACACTCACTAGACTCTACTCATACATACTACACTGACAGTCCAACACACAAAACACACTCACACACACACAGACAGACACACTTTCACATTCTTCACATATGCTGTTGCTACTCTGTTTATTATATATCCTGATTGCCTAGACACTTTTACCCCTACCTGTTAGTGAGCATTTCTCCTTTGCCCAGATAATCCATCCACTTAACAGGTGTGGCATATCAAGAAGCTGAACAGCATGTTTATTACGCAGGTGCACCTTGTGCTGGGGGCAAAAGGCCACTCTAAAATGTGCAGTTTTGTCACAACACAATGCCACAGATGTCTCAAGTTGTGAGGAAACATTTATGGCGTCATGTGAGTGAGCAGCTTGCTGATGTCAACGTTATGAACAGAATGCCCTGTGGTGCTGGGGCAATGGTATGGGTAGGCATAAGCTACAGACAACGAACACAGTTGCATTTTATCAATTGGAAATTTGAATGCACAGAAGGTAGTGACAAGTCCATTGTGATCCCATTTACTTTATGGTATTTGTGACCAAAGGATGCATATCTGTATTCCCAGTCATGTGAAATCCATAGATTAGGGCCTAATTCATTTATTTCAAATGGCTGATTTCCTCATGAACTGTAACTCAGTAAAAAATATATTTTTTATTCATTTTTATTTAGCAAATATTTGTCTTACTTTTTAACTCGGCATTGTTGGGAATGGGTACGTAAGTAAGCATTTCACTGTAAAGTCTACACCTGTTGTATTCGGCCCTATACAATTTTATTTGACACAAACCACACGCACACATTCTTGTAAAAGTAACCGTGTGTGTTTTCCACAGCGGACTACATGCTAGGGACAGAGTACATGTATTAGCGTGCGTTATTTCTTCACTCTTAACATATCTCTAGAGACTCATGACATTGCTGTAACCCAGGATACACATTTTCACTCATCAATTCCTGGTCTGGACCCGTATTCATACAGCCAGTGTCACAGTAGGATTGTTGACCCTGCGATAGACCAGCATCCTATCCAGGGGGGTGTACAATGTACATCAAGCTGCTTCACGCTACAGAAACATGAGATTGGCTGCTGCCCTATGAGCTGTTCTTGCTCGGACAAGGCTACATACTCTGGTTGGTGCTTCAAACCATTTGAACTTCTCCACGACTCTCTCACTTGTATAGAATAGAAAGGGTTAACTTGTGAAATAGTACATCATTTTGGTGGAGCTATAAGTTGGTTGGTTGATTGGTTACATTTTTTAAATGTTAGCTTTTTGATGAATTCAGTGACAGATTAATTATTCACCTTTATTAATGAATTAACATCATGGATTTAAAAAATCATTTTCTCTGTTTTAATTAGTGCTAAATGAATCAACCTAATTAAGCCGTGTAATAGCGAGGACTCCCTCAAACCTCCCCTCATCTTTAGGTTTTCATTTATTGTTTTTGCTACTGGACATAATTCTCTTACTGTGAGGCGTCCTTAATGTGTTTGGACCCCAGGAAGAGTTGCTACTGCCTTGGCATCAGCTAATCGGGATCCATTATAAATGCAAATGTTATATATGGTATGTTACTGTAGCAAGGACTTTAATCCACATCAGGTCCTTCTTTCGTGCTACTTTGTAATTGGAAAATATATGTTTAGAGACCAAGCTTTTTTGCTGTGTGTGTACTTATGTGTTTGTTGGGTTGTGTTTCCAGGATGCCCAGATTGAGAGAGACAAGGCTGTGTTTAACATCTCAGGAGGCTGTACTGCTCTGTGTGCACTCTTTTTATTGGGAAAGCTCTATGTTGGAAATGCCGGGGACAGCAGGTGAGACACATGCACACGGGTGGATTTCGATGAGTAAAATATGTCTGGTGAGATCCATCTCTCTCAACTTTTCTGTTTACACTAGCCTTGGATGTGGTGTGGCCAAAGCCACATTCCGGCTTCAGGTTTGAGTTCAGCTATTAGCATACTGTAATAGTATATAGACAAACAAAATAAGGATACCAATTCAAACTATACAGGAGCTTCTCATCTAAACCACTTTGCACATAGTGTTGCACACTTGATTAATATAATGATTCACAAATGTGTGGTTATTTTAAAAAGCATTTAATTTGCAATTTGGCTAACAGAGAAAACATGCTGTCTACTGGTATTAAGGTCATTCTTGCAGGGACATGTGGTGTGGGAGAGCCATTGTACTGTATTTACACACACACACACACTAACAGAAATAAACACATGTTGTTTTGTTGCTTTGCCCTTCAGAGCGATCATTATCCAAGGTGGAGAGGTAATCCCCATGTCTACAGAGTTCACACCAGAGTCAGAGAGGCAGCGCCTGCAGTTCCTGGTAAGAGGAAGAATTTAACTACTGTATCACAACACATGACCACAAAGTCACTACATATGTATAAGAACTTGATGTCAAGTGTAAGTGTACTACCTTATGTCTCACTCATTATGTAAATGTATTTTTGTCATTATTTTAAACTGCAAAAGTGTTCTGCTCTATTGTTTGAGTCAATGCTCCTCACAAACGGTTTCCTAGATCTAGCTAAATGCCTGAAAGGGACATAAGTCCATGTCCCAGGTCATTTGTTGTGTAGATCCAGTTATTGACCTCGACACTAATGATCATATACAGTATTTTAGACCAAACAAACTATTGTAGTTTTTTTGTTCTTCATCAAATATTTAGCAGCCATCATTTTGGGGGGGTTTCAAATAACTTGCAGATATTCAAATATTATTATTTGTTTTTCTGAGAAGTATTCAGGATACTTTTAAATGTTAATTGTTTTTCTGAGACCTTTATTTGAATATCAAGGGATATAATTTCCTTCAGTTGATTCTCTATATTCGACTACATTTTTGAGTACTTTGAATATTGTATTGTTGATATTTGGAAATAAACTACAAAATGCTAATGTTTTTTGCTCAGGTCTGCGTAATAGCTCCCACAGTTCCCGGTAAGTGGAGGAACTCGACTACAACCCCCTGAATCATAGCGAACTTTAGCTGTGCTTGACTGGAGCAATGGAACCAATAGACTAGTTGCAAAAGTGCAAACCCCAGCCATCTAACATCCCAGGCAGAGAAAACGATCAAAGTATTTGATAGATTTCAAATAGTATTTGAACCCAGGTCTGCTCTGTTCTTATTAAGCACAGCTGTCAGTTATCACAACATATGACTGTACAGACAGTAACTAGGCTTAACTCTCCTGCCTGGTGTCTTGGTTGGTTTAATAGACTGTGTGATTGCCTTCCTATCCACTGGGCATTTCAATCTCCTCTCTCTCTCCTCTCTCTGTAAAGGCCTACATGCAGCCGCACCTGTTAGGAGGCGAGTTTACACATCTGGAGTTCCCGAGACGTGTACAGAGGAAGGAGGTGGGGAAGAGGATGCTTTACCGGGACTTCACTATGTCTGGCTGGTGGGTGTCTGTTTCTGTCTGGTCTGCCTCTACCCAACTGTCTCTCTGTGTCTGTCTTTCTTTCCACCAGTGGTTTGTTTGATTGAAGTAATGAGGGCCTTGGTCCTCTCATTGGAATAAGTTAGACCGATGCTGCATTTAGTAAATCATCCTACCCCACCATTTTACCATAGTCATGAGATCCATAATCATTAGATCATTCAAATTAGGCATCTTTTTGGATTGTCATTGGAACTTTACAGTTTGCAACTACACAGTACTATTGTAATAATGTCCTTTGTCCGCAATCACTTTGTCTATCTGAAACTCTCATTCTCATCCATGGCACTCAGTAAAGCTGATTTACAGGGAATGCTCTGATAGACCCAGACATTCTGTGTTGTCTGTATGAATGACGGGGAATGCTCTGATAGACCCAGCCATTCTGTGTTGTCTGTATGAATGACGGGGAATGCTCTGATGGACCCAGACATTCTGTGTTGTCCGTATGAATGACGGGGAATGTTCTGATAGACCCAGACATTCTGAGTTGTCTGTATGAATGATAGGGACATTTCAGCTCATCAGTGATCTGGACAGAACTAGGGCCCATCACAGCTCCACATAATCTTTGCTACAGAGGCAGACTGAAGGGAGGAGTGAACGAGCAAGAGGTGATTGAGGGGAGGTTTATTGGTGCTGGAGCTTTTCTCAATGCGGTTCTGTCTGTGTGCTTTTTTAAAGATGTGCCGAGGTAGAGCCGTGCTGCTCCTTATTGAATCCAGAACTGAGGATCTGTCTCGCTGACTCAGACATGCTTGTGATGTATTTTTAAACAGATTCCTTTAAAAGTGGTCTCTTCTCAGGACTACAACTGGCCTCTAGTGTACCATAACAGACAAAAAGACGTAACTGCATTTTTGTGTGTGTCTGTCTGTGCTCCCTCCCTCCCTCCACCACTCCTCCCTCTCATGCCCAGTTGGCAGTGAGCTGGGCTGTGAGTTGATAGTGCAGATGGGGGGGGGGGTTGTTGTTAAGGATGGCAGGTGTTTCAGGGCCGTGTTCAGTTGATGGATGTTTAGCAGCACGCATGTTCTACATGTTCAAACACCCCGGCAGCCAACAGTGGAGGGAGAGAGAGGGAGAGAGAGGGAGCGAGAGGGAGCGAGAGGGAGGGAGAGAGAGAGAGAGACTCAAGCTGTCTCACTGGACTCCTGTTCTCTGAGACAAAGGAGAGGGGCGAATCTTAGAACGTTCATCATTGTCACACATTTATTTACTGCTCTCTTTTGTCTTTCTCTCTCTTCCTTCTCCCTCTCCACATGCATTCCCCTCTTTCTTGCCTACGATGGCAGTGTGATGTAAATAGTCTATTTTTGGAGAGATACTGTAGGCCCACACCCCTGTCCACTTTGGCCCTGTTTTAATTCTGAACGCACACTGCATCGAACTTGGGCAAACGGTTGTCTTAAGGTTTGCCTTTACTCTCTAATATCGCAATCTGTCTGACTGCATACATGACTGACTGCAGCTGACGGCCCCTCAATGTCACCCCACAGTTTATTGATGTGTGTGTGTGTGAGTGCCTGTGTGTGTTTGAGTCGTGGTTTGTATACTGAGCACGTAACGCTAATGTCTCTCTCTATCACCCCAGTACACTGAGCAGTGGCCCTGCCCACTCGTAAGAGATGAGATCACTGCTCTCCTGCCCATCTCTCCATCTCTCATCACCAGCAGAGTGGAGGATACAGGCTAGCAGTTACTACACCCACCACCTCTCCTTCCCTCTCCTCTGTCACACACTAGAGTGTGGTTGTCTGAAATAGACCACCACACTGTATAAAACCATGGTCTAATGAACAATGAAATCCACACACTGGTACATGCTCCCAGGGGTAGGTTCATTGGACAATGTTTCAACCCCAAGCTGAGTCTTCGTCAGGAAAATGAGCCTGTGAATGTCTGGTGCTGTTTGCAGCGACCATAGTGTTGTCCCTGACAGTCCCAGAGGTATGAGTGGGAGCAGGTATTATAAGGGGATTAATGTATGTATGTCACGCTGTCACAAATGCTTTATCTCCAGCTAGACAGAGAGAGACCGAGCTCTGAGACTGGGAGGGTCCTGGTAAAACACTAACTTCACTGGGAGTCTGACTCAGTCCCCATAGGGACTAGTCTGAAGATGTCTGCTAGATGTCCTTTGAAATCATAAAGGCTGCTGGGGCTTTTCAGTATAAAGCTTTGTTTTTGTAGGTGAAATGATGGAATGGAATGGAATGAAAAGAACCCCACAGAATGAGTCAGAAAGGACCATAGATCATATTTAAGTGCTAAAGTGAAGGACAGTATTTCTGTGCTCAGCCTTACAAGTTTGTAGAACACTAGATGGATACTGATGATAGATGGATACTGTAGATGTGGATGGATGGATGATTGGATGATTGGATACTGTGGATGGATGGATGGATACTGTGGATGGATGGAGGATACTGTGGATGGATGGAGGATACTGTGGATGGATGGAGGATACTGTGGATGGATGGATGGATGGATACTGTGGATGGATGGATGGATACTGTGGATGGATGGATGGATGGAGGATACTGTGGGTGGATGGATGGAGGATACTGTGGGTGGATGGATGGAGGATACTGTGGATGGATGGAGGATACTGTGGATGGATGGAGGATACTGTGGATGGATGGAGGATACTGTGGATGGATGGATGGATACTGTGGATGGATGGAGGATACTGTGGATGGATGGAGGATACTGTGGATGGATGGATGGATGGATACTGTGGATGGATGGATGGATACTGTGGATGGATGGATGGAGGATACTGTGGGTGGATGGATGGAGGATACTGTGGATGGATGGAGGATACTGTGGATGAATGGATACTGTAGATCAGTGGTTCCCAAACTTTGTATAGTCCCGTACCCCTTCAAACGTTCAACTTCCAGCTGCGTACCCCCTCTAGCACCAGGGTCCGCGCATTCTCAAATGTTGTTTTTTGCCATCATTGTAAGCCTGCCACACACACTATACAATACATTTATTAAACATAAGAATGAGTGAGTTTTTGTCACAACCCGGCTCACATGCAGGAGCAGGGCACAAATAATAATATAATAATAATCAATAATTTAACTCTTTATTTAACCATCTTTCATATTAAACCTTATTTGTTCATCGAAAATTGTGAATAACTCACCACAGGTTAATGAGAAGGGTGTGCTTGAAAGGATGCACATAACTCTGCAATGTTGGGTTGTATTGGAGAGTCTCAGTCTGAAATCATTTTCCACACACAGTCTGTGCCTGTATTTAGTTGTCATGCTAGTGAGGGCCGAGAATCTACTCTCACATAGACACGTAGTGTCAGAGGGCATCAGTGTCTTAACAGCGCGATTTGCCAAGGCAGGATACTCTGAGCGCAGCCCTATCCAGAAATCTGGCAGTGGCTTCTGATTTAAATTCCATTTTCACAGAACCGCTTGTTGCAATTTCGATGAGGCTCTGTTGTTCAGATATCGGTAAGTGGACTGGAGGCAGGGCATGAAAGGAATAACGAATCCAGTTGTTTGTGTCATCCGTTTCAGGGAAGTACCTGCATAATTGAGCATCCAAGTCACTCAGGTGCTTCGCTGTATCACGTTTGACATTGTCCGTAAGCTTGTTCATTTGCAAACAAAAAAATCATACAATGTTGGAAAGACCTGTGTGTTGTCCTTGTTAATGCAGACAGAGAAGAGCTCCAACTACTTAAACAGCCTAAATGTTGTACCGCATATTGAATATAGTTGCGGAGAGTCCCTTTAATCCTAGATTCAGATCAGTCAGGTGAGAAAAAACATCACCCAGATAGGCTAGTCGTGTGAGAAACTCGTTATCATGCAAGCGGTCAGACAAGTGAAATTATGGTCAGTAAGGAGAACTTTAAGCTTGTCTCTTAATTTTTAAAAAGCGTGTCCATACTTTGCCCCTTGATAACCAGCACACTTCTGTATGTTGTAAAAGCGTTACATGGTCGCTGCCCATATCATTGCATAGTGCAGAAAATACATGAGTTCAAGGTCCTTGCTTTAACAAAGTTAACCATTTTCACTGTAGTGTCCAAAA
The DNA here is from genome assembly GCF_034236695.1 of Oncorhynchus nerka. Lineage (NCBI taxonomy): Eukaryota > Metazoa > Chordata > Actinopteri > Salmoniformes > Salmonidae > Oncorhynchus > Oncorhynchus nerka. The sequence goes on from NC_088412.1 coordinate 18,976,414, forward strand.
CGTATTTCAAGCTGTCAGGCATTCCCTTGGCAGCAAGGGCCTCTCGGTGGATTCTGCAGTGTACCCAAGTGGCGTCGGGAGCAACTGCTTGCATGCGAGTTACCACTCCACTATGTCTCCCTGTCGTGGCTTTTGCGCCATTAGTACAGATGCCAACATGAGCAGCTGCTATGGTAGGTTACATACGGACGGTTGGTGGAATTCCTGCGAGAGAGTAACGGTTCATGTGATTGGATGTTAATTATTTGACTAGGTTACCTGTATTTGGCATTGTTGTTATTTCTCTGAACTCTAGATGGTTGAATTTTATTTTTGGCAGTGAAACGAGGCTACTCAGGCGAGGGGGGAAAAAACACCCAAATGTATGGCCCGGCCCCGTTGGAAAATATAAATGGACTGTTTTGAAAATGTGGAGAATTTTTTTTTTTTTTTTTTATAATAAAAAAAAAAAATGTGAATCACATTTTTATTTGGCGTACCTCTGACGGCAAGGGGTACACGTACCCCAGTTTGGGAATACCTGCAGATGGATGGATACAGTGGATAGATGAATAGATAAATACTGTAGATGGATGGATAGCATGACCTCAGATCTAGCTCTGCATGCTGCAGAAAGTGCTGAGTGTGTGAGTCCTGCTGGCCCAGGGTGGAAGCATATGGTCTCCGAGTGGAACCAGTAATCTAAAAACCATTCCAGTCCTGTCTAACCCTCCTCTCTACACCAGCACAGCTGAAATGCATCTGACAAGATATGGTAGGATGGCTTTCATTACCAAGCTGGTGTTTATCACATGCAGGACCAGGTGTGAATTTAGAATAGAAAATCCAGAATCCTTTCAGTCGGTATAAATGGTGTGTGATTTGTGACCATGGGGTGGTAACTTTCGATGTGGTCATAACTGCTGCTTAGAAAGGAAGGTGGAACGTTTAACACTGAAAAAGAATGTGCATTAGTACATTGGCTTTCTTAAGGAGCCAGACGTTTTTACATTGAATGTACTATAGATGCCCAGATTCAAATGTAAGACCTTTCCTTTAGCACGTGTGTAATATTTTCCAGTCTGATCTCTTGTACTGCATCTTCATCGACTCCCAGTCACATGCTGTTGAAAAATGCATGAGTGGGGGTTGTTTAAGCACTGCTTTGAGAATATGGGGGATTATACGGGGGGGGATCAATCAATCACCACACACACACACACACACACACACACACAGAAACAGGAACACCATCTCATACATTCATTGGTATTTCCCACTTTGTCACAAGGGTATACTTTTGCAAAAAAAAATATGAAGATATGTTTTCTCTCTTTGTATTGTCTGGGTGTTTCTCTTTTCTTCCTAACTCTGTCTCCTCAGCTCGTCTCGTCTACAGGCCCTGAGGGAGGTGGTGTATCTCCCGGGCACACTGCGTACCACTGCCTGCCTGGCTGCCATAAAACAAAAACCCATTAAAGTCTCTTCTCTCCGGTGTGCAGGGCATATAAAACCATTGAGGACGACGACCTGAAGTTTCCCCTAATCTACGGCGAAGGGAAGAAGGTAAAGACTGCTCTCGCCGAACCGCCTGCCTCTCTCCCTGCTCCCTGCCTGCTGATAGGGTTACTCCCACAGCCTTGTGTTGCTAAGCTGTAATCAAAGCTCCACCAGGGCACCATTAGTCAACCCAGTGTCACACTGGAGGAAGGAGCCGTTTTAGCCTGCAGGAAGGCTCACTATGGTGGCGTTACAGACCATCTTTATAACAGTCACACTGCACACACGATAAGATTGCTAGCCTATATCTTGTTAATGTGGTTCCTGAGATGCCAAGCCAAAGTCTGGTTATCACAGTTTGCTACTATGCCCATCATCTGACATGTAGGCAGTAGAGGGCTGTGTCGTTAGTTGAGGACCAAGAAGATATCCCCCCAAGTGCAGTCTGTTACCACACTAACCCTCCTATCACAGTCGGCTGTTCCCACGACATCAAGTGCCAGCCGAGGCCTGTCCCCCCTTTACAGTGGGGGGGAGAGAGAGATTGGTAGATAGGGCAATAGAGTGTAGGGAGAGAGGGCAAGAGATGGGTAGATATGGCGATAGAAGGGCGTGCATGGGGATGTGCTGGAGAGGAACGCCAGAGCACTTCAAAGCCTGGCACAGCATGTTGGGTCCGTACATACGCTCAACAATTAATCCCAGGATGTTTCTCCTTCTGCCCGAGGAGCTCTCTCTCACTCCCTCTCTCCCTGTCTCTCTCCATCATTATCTAGTCTCTCTTTTCATCGCTCTCTAGTTGCGGCATTTGCACTGCACACTGATCCAAGGTCAGGCCAACGGACTGTACAACTGCCTCCTCAATCTCTCCTCTACCTTCACTCTTACCTCCTCTTTCTTTCCTCGCCCCCCCTCTGTCTCCCATTCTCTTTCTCATCTTCCTCTCTCCTCACTCTCACCGCTTCCCTCCTCTCTCTCTCTCCTCCTCACATGGCTCCTATTTGATATAGATTCAATTAGTACTGCTCCCCAGCTCCGAGCCGATTTCAGAGCCCTTTTCAGAGACAGAGGCGATATGTGCAGACAGTAGCAATCAAAAGGAATTTCACACAGAGTACAAATGAGGGAGACCGTAGACTGTGCCGGCGTCTCAGACTAGGGAGAGAGACGAGAGATCGTTAAGGATTGTGTGTGTTTATGAAGATCAGATTTGCTCTCAAGAGAGAACATATCCTTGGAGGTCATCATTATTAAGGTCATGAGGCCATCATTGGTCCAGTTTTCAGTTCTGCCCTGATGAATAAGGAATCTCACAGAGGGGAGTATGATTGATTTATCTGGGCCAGGGTAAATAGAATTTCAATTTAGTAGATTATTTTAAGAGGATTCTTTCAATTCATGTTTATTATTTCAATTCCCCATCCCGCTGAGTTGAAAAAACGGTAGAATTGATCCTGAAGTCAACACATCAAAAGACTTCAATGGATCAAATGATTCCAAACATTGGTTTGAAATAATTGTTGTTGCCAAAACAGAGTTGGGGAATGAGGATCATAGGGTCAGAGGGAGGTGATTATAGTTCCTCTCTTTGATGGTCTCATCCCTCCACAGGCCCGTGTGTTGGCTACCATCGGGGTCACCAGGGGCCTGGGAGACCACGAGCTCAAAGTGCATGACTCCAACATCTACATCAAGCCCTTCCTGTCCTGCTGTCCCGAGGTAGAGTACTGTACTCCTCATTTTCTATTTCCTGTCTATCAATAACCTGATGGGTTTTTAATAGTGCCGTAATCACATTCCAGTGCATCAATCCTTATTGACCTCAAGATCATCATGATACAATGAGAGGAAGCCATGCCTGTGTTCCAAACGGCACCCTATCCCTTTTTATAGTTCACCGCTTTTGACCAGGGCCCATCAAGTCTTAAAAGGAGCTCTCACCTCCCAACCAACCTTCCACTGAACACGTACCTCCTGCCTCCTGATAGTCAGGAAGCTCTCAACACTCTCTTGATCTTTAATTCATCACCCACTGAGTTCAGTCATGGTTCAGGCAGTATGCAACTACTATAGTAGATTAGCTTTTTTTTGAAGATCTCTTCTTTTGAACCTTTTTTCCTTGCCGTCTATCTGCCCTTGCTGTTGCTTTAACGTCACAGTAAATACATGTGCAGACAGTATGTATATAATAAGATGGAGGTCATAAAATTGCTATGGAATCCAGCGGTCAGTGGTTTCCACGGTTTCCCATTGGGTGAACCCAAGGTCAAGGCTCTTCCTGTTAATCACTTCCTGTTGTGGGTCAAAAGTAAGATGTGGTTAGTGGGAGAGTCATCACTGTTTTACAGTATGACGTCTCGATTTCGAAATCTCCCTTGAACTGTACTGTGAAACAGATTCTTAAGATTGTGTCTCCCATTGCTGGTTATTATTCCAGTCAGACAGAGGTTGATAAGACAATATTTTTTGCCTATAGCCTTTCGACTGATTCTTTCACAACCACTATTACAACACCGTCTTCATGTAGTGTTTGTTCAGTGACTGACTAGCACTGCCAGTTTGTATGAGGTGACGTGATATGCCTCCTATGGAGGAACAACATAGCAACATGTCCATGGTTATCACCACAACAGTACTCCCTCTACCAGCACATTGAAACAACAATACTTCAAAACCATGGCACTTTGTACAAAGACCAAAGCCAGGGGCATTACTTAGTGCTCTCTGATTGTGACATACTGCAGGATGCCTTTTCATTATACCAGATACTTGAAGAGCGTGTGCTGTAGCAGTGCTAGTAGATGGAGTAGCGCTGATCTATAAATTTACACACACGCACACACACACCTTATTCACGCAAGTATTCAGACCCGTTGCTATGAGACCAGAAATTGAGCTCAAGTGCATCCTGGTTCCATTGATCATTCTTGAGATGTTTTTACAACACCTGTGGTAAATTCAATTGATTGGACATGATTTGGTAGGGCCCACACCTGTCTATATAAGGTCCCACAGTTGACAGTGCATGTCAGAGCAAAAACCAAGTCATGAGGTCAAAGGAATTGTCTCCTAGAGCTCCTAGACAGGATTGTGGAATGTGGGGAAGGTAACCATAAAATAGCAATGAAGTTCCTCAAGAACACCGTGGCCTCCCATCATTCTTAAATGGAAGAAGTTTTGAACCACCAAGACTCTTCCTAGAGCTGGCCGCCCGGCCAAACTGAGCAATCAGGAAGAAGGGCCTTGGTCAGGGAGGACCAAGAACCTGATGGCCACTCTGACAGAGCTCCAGAGTTCTTTTTGTGGAGATGGGAGAACCTTCCAGAAGGACAACCATCTCTGCAGCACTCCACCAATCAGGCCTTTATGGTAGAGTGGCCAGATGGAAGACACTCCTCAGTAAAAGACACATGACAGCCCACTTGGAGTTTGCCAAAAAACACCTAAAGGACACTGACCATGAGAAACAAGATTCTCTGGTCTGACGAAACCAAGATTGAACTCTTTGACCTGAATGCCAAGCGTCATGTCTGGAGGAAAACTGGCACCATCCCTACGGTGACGCATGGTGGTGGCAGCATCATGCTGTGGGGATGTTTTTCAGCGTCAGAGACTGGGAGACTAGTCAAGATCGAGGGAAAGATGAACGAAGCAAAGTACAGAGAGATCCTTGATGAACCTGCTCCAGAGCACTCAGGACCTCAGACTGGGGCGAAGGTTTACATTCCAACAGGACAACGACCCTAACCACACAGCCAAGACAATGCAGGAGTGGCTTCAGGACAAGTCTCTGAATGTCCTTGAATGGCCCAGCCAGAGCCTGGACTTGAACATGATCGAACATCTCTGGAGAGACCTGAAAATAGCTCTGCAGCGACGCTCCCCATCCAACCTGACAGGATCTGCAGAGAGGAATGGGAAAAACTCCCCAAATACAGGTGTGCCAATCTTGTAGCATCATATCGCTGCCAAATGTGCTTCAACAAAGTACTGAGTAAAGGGTCTGAATACTTATGTAAATATGATATTTCAGTTATTTATTTATTTATTTCCATTTGCAAAGATTTATGAATGCCATTTTTTTCCTTTGCCATTATGGGGTATTGTGTGTAGCTTTAACTTCCTTCATACTGGGAACAGAGACATAAAAATGTTTTCTACAAGTTCTTCTGACTCTGGGGAAGTAGATAAAGCGCCTGATTGCCAAAATCCCGAAGTATCCCTTTAAGACCATACCGGTCTTAAAGGGATATTGTGTGGAGGTAGACTGTGTTACAAATTGTGTAGTGCATACCTCTTAATGATGTTGATTTTCTATCACCATTAATGGCCTAAAGTGCAGACCGGATGTGTCTGTGATATTCTATTTTCTCTGTAATAACATCACTATTACCCCCCTCTCTCCCCATCCACAGGTCAAAGTGTACCCTCTGACGCAGTATGAACATGGGGTGGATGACGTCCTGGTGATGGGGACAGATGGGCTGTGGGACGTCCTATCCAACCAGGACGTTGCCGAGGCAGTCACTGGTTTTCTTGCCAACTGTGGCCCTGATGACCAGTATAGGCATGTTCTACGTTCCATGTTCCGCTCATACTACTGTAGCCCAGCTGCTAACAGACAGATGCTGTGGTCAAATCACACTCACCTCGCTCTTATTTGGAGAGGATATGCTTCTTACAGTATCTTGCTGTAATTACACACATTTTAAAAGTATTTTCTGAAGTCGATGAAGAGCTTGTGAGACTAGTAACGTAAAGGTTCCTTTCTTGAGGATAACATTGAAATCATTTCTGAAATGTCCTACCCCTTTCTTAGTTTGGGGTTAAGTAAACTCTAGATGACTGGTGGGAGAGTATAGAGAATAGAGACTTTCATGTCATCATTCTCTTGCTCTTTGTTCACACACTGTATGGAGATGATTACAACTAACTGTCTGCCCTATGTCAAAGTATATTGTCCATAGTGTCTTCGAACTGTCTTTTGTCTCTTCCATTGTGACCCAGGTACACGATGGCAGCTCAGGACTTGGTGATGAGGGCACGGGGGGTCCTGAAGGACCGAGGCTGGAGGATAGCCAACGAACGTCTGGGCTCCGGAGACGACATCTCTGTCTACATCATCCCTCTGAGGTACGGCAACCTGCAGACCTAGCCGTAGCCCAGGCCCAGCTCACCACCACCCACCATGGGACTCTAGACAGGTTCTGTGTCCAAAATGACACCCTATTCCCTATATAGTGCACTACTTTAGGCCAAGGCCATGACAAGTATTGCATTATGTAGGGAATAGGGTGCAATTGTAGGCTTCTCCCAACCGGCAGACCTAGCTACGGTCCAGCTCACCACCCACCATGGGACTCTAGACAGGCTGCCCCCCTCTACCATCTATCCTATCCCCTCTGTCCTAAAATCAATGCCCTGGTGCTCACACAGTGCTTCATCCCGAACGGTTTTCCTGAGGAAACAAAATGGCTGCTGGTTGCTGTACAGTACAGGGTAGCATGATTGTTCTTGTCTCTTGTGAAAGGAAGGAAAATCTCAGGATGTTCCAATATACAGTACCTTCAGTTTCTTCTTGTGTTTCTGTGCTGCCAGGGAACAAAGGACAATTCTGGATTTAAAGGCCCACCGGGGCCATGTATTTTGTGTAATTCATAACCAACCCTTTGTATATTTTCTGATGCAATGGAAGAGTATTGCTTTCACAAAGGCAATACTTTTCTTATGGATATCGCATGGGGAAAGACAAAGGGACTCTCTTTCAAAGTGCAATGCTTTATGGGATTGTTTTTTAAATCCTTTTTAGATGAGATATTGTTACTATATTACTGATTATGAACAAGTAAAAATGCTTAGAAATGAATGGATTTTAGATATCCATGCTGTACAGTGTAAAGAACCTGTTTTGAGTTGTCTGTATATACTGTACGTTATGAAACCTCTCCTGTCCCTATGATCCATTACGTACATAAGTCACTGACCTAGACAGTACAATCCTACCACAGACAAACTATAGCGTTCAGCTTTCAGATCTATTGTTTGGGTGTTCCTCTTCAAGTGTAAGGTGAATGAAGTCAGTCTTATGGTCGTTTTATTGCCAGTGACAATGTTAATCTCTCATTGTTTATTTTTTCTTAATTTTGACAGGTTTGTTTTTTCTTTGTCATTGCGATGACCCTGAAAGTGGATTTACTTAAAGGATGTGAAGAAACACATTTTATACATAATTGTGAAACAGCTACCTCATGTTTTTGCCTTGTTTTAAATAAGATATCCAATCCCTTGCCACAGTTGAACCTTTTATTTTCCTATTTGTCAAATACTTGTTTGCATCATCCTGTTTGCGTGCTCGTTTACTTTTCAAATATGAAACAGCCATTCCTTAATTAATTGTCACTAGTTTTCATACAAATATAGCTTAGTTTAGCTCTGTAACAAAAATATTAGGAAAAGTGTTCTGTATAGCGACATGAATAGGATGTAAAATGGGTCAAGTTTACTGAATGTTCTTATAGCTGAATCCTAAATTCAGACATGGTTGTCATTTTATCTTATTGAGGCAAATGCTTGATTTATGCTAAAGTTCAAGTTACGAGTGTGGATTTCTCATATGAACATTCAGTTCTTGAAGGCTAGAAATACATCCCTTAAGCAGATACATTGATTAGCAAGTGCTTGGGAGAAACACATGAGATTAAATTGAATGCTGGTATGAAAACTGTGGCTCTCTGTTTTTTTGTTGTTTTTAAGTGATCTTTACTTGTAGTTTACTGAACATGTGTCACAACTCAGGGAGCTATGTGACCAATTCTCATGCCGGATGCTATACAGAAAATGTGTCTGTACCAGAGGAGGCTGGTGGGAGGAGCTTTAGGAGGACCGGTTCATTGTACAGACTGGAATGGAATAAATGGACTGGTATCAAACATGGAAACCAGGTTTGACGCTGTTCATTCAATGCCATTCCAGCCATTACAATGAGCCTGTCCTACAGCTCCTCCCACCAGCCTCCTCTGCTCTGTACAGGAATTCTTATTTTAATCCTTTTGTTATTATGCAGTCTGGTATTTACACTTTGCTGAACAATACTCTGCAAACTAACCATTTAGGGCATTAACCTGAATCGATTGCTGTTCAGATACAGTATGAAGGATGTACAGTGTATTCTTATGTTTCCACCTCTTCCATTTTCTGGATTAGAAAATGGAGGATGTAATGCCAGGTGAACTTCCTTTATTCAATGCAGTATGATGACAATGTTCCTGGATGTCCAGTCATGAACTACGCTAATGGACATTGTACACATCTCTCCTACTGCCGTGGGACCTCTACTGATGCCACTGGCGCTCTAAAAACACTCACACAGTCACTATGATGTCAGAATTTGGGACTTGCTAGATGTCGTTTTAAGTTGATTCATCTCTGAGTTGTTTAAAAACGTTGTTAGGGAGGTTGATGTCTGATGTGTGTGTCGCTGACTAAGACCGCACTGTTTCTAATCCAATCAAATTAGTCTAGTCATGGCCTAATCCATGTTAATTTGTCTCTGTTCCTTTTAATGTATTTGGCATGTTTATTTTAAAGCTGTTTCAAAGTGTTTTTGTTCTGATAACACAAACTTTACTAATCTATTTCTCTGACTGACCTGCTCAAAACATTGCAGAAAGAGGCCCAGGGCTCTCTTCAGTCTGGATCACCGAAGCGTTACAGATTGTGTGATAGAAATGTAAAGGTAATTTCCAATTGAGACGATTTAAGCAGTGTTTACCGTGAATGCAGTCTCTGCTAGCGTGGGAACATTGGCTTTACATTTCAATCACACTGTAACGCTAAACTTACTCAATACAGTTGAAGTCGGAAGTTTACATACATCTTAGACAAATACATTTTAAACTCAGTTTTTCACAATTCCTGATATTTAATCCAAGTAAATATTCCCTGTCTTAGGTCAGTTAGGATCACCACTTTACTTTTAAATGTGAAATGTCAGAATAATAGTAGAGGGAATGTTTTATTTCTTTCATCACATTCCCAGTGGGTCAGAAGTTTACATACACTCAATTAGTATTTGGTAGCATTGCCTTTAAATTGTTTAACTTGGGTCAACGTTTTTCAGTTCTGCCCACACATTTTCTATAGGATTGAGGTCAGGGCTTTGTGATGGCCACTCCAATACCTTGACTTTGCTGTCCATAAGCCATTTTGCCACAACTTTGGAAGTATGCTTGGGGTCATTGTCCATTTGGAAGACCATTTGCGACCCAAGCTTTAACTTCCTGACTGATGTCTTGAGACGTTGCTTCAATATATCCTCCCTCATGATGCCATCTATTTTGTGAAGTGCACCAGTCCCTCCTGCAGCAAAGCACCCCCACAACATGATGCTGCCACCCCTGTGCTTCACGGTTGGGATGGTGTTCTTCGGCTTGCAAGCCTCCCCCTTTTTCCTCCAAACTTAACGATGGTCATTATGGTCAAACAATTCTATTTTTGTTTCACCAGAGGACATTTCTCCATGTGCAGTTGCAAACCATAGTCTGGCTTTTTTTATGGCGGTTTTGGAACAGTGGCTTCTCCCTTGCTGAGCGTTCTTTCAGGTTATGCCGATTTATAGGACACGTTTTACTGTGAATATAGATACTTTTGTACCTGTTTCCTCCAGCATCTTCACAAGGTCCTTTGCTGTTGTTCTGGGAATGATTTGCACACTTTGCCACAAAGTACGGTCATCTCTAGGAGACAGAATGCGTCTCCTTCCTGAGCGGTATAAGGGCTGCGTGGTCCCATGGTATTTATACTTGCGTACTATTGTTTGAACAGATGAACGTGGTACCTTAAGGCGTTTGGAAATTGCTTTCAAGGATGAACCAGACAGGTCTCCAATTGTTTTTCTGAGGTCTTGGCTGATTTCTTTTGATTTCCCCCTGATGTCAAGCAAAGAGGCACTGAGTTTGAAGGTAGGCCTTGAAATACATCCACATGTACACCTCCAATTGACTCAAATGATGTCAATTAGCCTATCGGAAGCTTCTAAAGCCATTCAACCAAGGGTATGTAAACTTCTGACCCACTGTAATTGTGATTAAGTGAAATAATCTGTGTAAACAATTGTTGAAAAAATTACTTGTCATGCACAAGGTCTTAACTGACTTGCAAAAACTATAGTTTGTTAACAAGAAATTTGTGGAGTGGATGAAAAATGATTTGTAATGACTCAAACCTAAGTGTATGGAAACTTCCGAATTCAACTGTATATATTGAATAGAGCCTGAAGCAGAATGTAAAAATAATTGTAAATAAAATGTAAAGGATACTTCTAGAAGAATTCTCTCCTTTGTACTACTGTATGTGCTCTACATGGTTCTTAAGCCCCAAGTAAAGAAATGAAGTAAACAGGCATTTGTAATGTTTTGGAAAATGCATAGAAGAAAATAATTTGAAGGATTGCTTTTCAAATGGATTAAAAATACTATGAGCTGATTCTGAAGCCTTTTTTCTTGTAAATGTTTCATAAGGAACTGTTTACAAAGGGTACACTCATTAACACAAAGTACCATTGTGTCTACAGTATTTACCACAACCGATTTAGATAGTTCTATATATCAGATGGATACAGTAGACATACTGATGTCGGAAGCCTTTGTCTAGTGTTCAGCTCTCAATCCCCAGACTGCACTAAGTGTTTTGCTTTAGACAGATGGAAGGTGCTACAAGAGGTGGTGATTGATTCCTGGGTAGAGCAGTGCTCTGGTGAGCCCTGTATGGCAGGTTGGGCCCCTGGGGGAGCAGACATCTGGAGGGAGGGAGGGAGGCGGTCGACTGGCTGGATGCTCTGTTACCAGGGCTCTCCATTTGTCTGTCTGTTATTCCTCATATGGTGACTTCTTGCCTTTTTCTTACCTGTATTGGAAGAGTAGGTTCAAGGTCCCTCCCCTCAGACCTTTTTCTCCAATGCATTTGAGGAATCGAGGGAATATGAATTGAGAAATAACCCATCACAGCACTGCCCCCGCCTCCCCACCACCACCAATCACACACAGCCAGGGAACTAGAGCAGCTTAGCAGGGGCACCCTGGTGTGTCTGTGCCCTCAGTGCACTCATTGTGACACAGTGCCATGATACTCCCTGTCAGAGTCCCATGGGGTGAGGGGTGGGCCGATCAGTTAGAACAAATCCCCAACTGGCAGATGAAGCTTCTGCGAGGGAGAAAGGAAGGCTCGTGAGAGACTGGGGGATCGTATGATACCCATGCAACTGTCCACACCTTCGGGTTTGTATGTAATATATTTTTGTCAATGTCTATACTGAACAAAAATATAAACGCAACATGCAACAATTTCAAAGACATACTGAGTTAGAGTTCATATATGGAAATCGGGCATTTGAAATAAATGAATTCTGCCCTATCTATGGATTTCACATGACCGGCAATACAGATATATCTGTTGATCGAAGATACTTTAAAAAGTAAAAAATGAAGGGGTGTGATCAGAAAACCAGTCAGTATCTGTTGTGCCCACCATGTCCCTCATGTAGTGCGACACACCTTCTCAAAGAGTTGAAGCTGTTGATTGTGGCCTGTGGAATGTTGTTCCACTCCTCTAAAATGGCTGTGCGAAGTTGCGGGAAATGGAACACGCTGCCGTAGACGTTGATCCAGAACATCCCAAACATGCTCAATGGGTGATATGTCTGGTGAGTATGCAGGCCTTGGAAGAACTGGGACTTTTTCAGCTTCCAGGAATTGTTTACAGATCCTTGCGACATGGGGCCCTGCATGATCATGCTGAAACAGGAGGTGATGGCGGCGGATAAATAGTATGACAATGGGCCTCAGTATCTCAGTGCATTCAAATTGCCATTGATAAAATGCAATTGTGTTCGTTGTCCGTAGCTTATGCCTGCCCATACCATAATCCCACAGCCACCATGGGGCACTCTGTTCACAACGTTGACATCAGGAAACCGCTCGCCCACATAACACGATGCACGTGGTCTGTGGTTGTGAGACCGGTTGGACATACTGCCAAATTCTCTAAAATGACGTTGGTGGCGGCTTATGGTAGAGAAAGTAACATTCAATTCTCTGGCAACAGCTCTAGTGGACATTCCTTCAGTCAATGCAAATTGCCCACTCCCTCAACTTGATATATCTGTGGCATTGTGTTGTGTGACAAAACCTCACATTTTAGAGTGGCCTTTTGTCACCACCATAAGGTGCTGTGTGATGATCATGCTGTTTAATCAGCTTCTTATGCCACACCTGCCAGGTGGATGGATTATCTAGGTAAAGGATAAATGCTCACTAACAGGGATGTAAACTAATTTATGCACAACATTTGAGAGAAATATGTTTTTTGTGCATTTGGCACATTTATGGGATCTTTTATTTCAGTTTATAAAACATGCAACCAACACTTTATATGTTGTGTTCATATTTTTGTTCGGTGTACATACATTTTGAGCTTTATAAAGCGTATTGTCTGAGCATACTACACCACAGAGAGAAAGTTGAGAATATTATGTCCTTGCTCTGTCTGAAAGTAAAGTTCCACATATGTCAATATTCATAAATGGGAAATGTACTTGAGTCCAACTGCATTTGAGATGAAGGCTAATATTCCATTTGGATGGATTCCACTGATTCAGAAAATTCCGCTTTGTATTCCAGAGAACAAGCCAAGTTGTACTCTTACACAGGCAGCCCAATTAAGTTTTTGTTTCACCAATCAGATTAGCTCTGAAAAATATCTGATCTGAAAAGATCTGATGTGATTGGTCAAGACTAATTAGTGGAAAAATATTTGAATTGGGCTCTGTGTAAACGCAACCTAATACAGGATTGAAGAGAGTGTGGCAATAAGAGAAAGGAGTCTTACCACACCTGAAGTTCGTAGATGGAATAGTTTAGACTTTAGACCAATTAGTCAGCCTTGCTGAACTGCAAGTTTTCCTCCTGGCTGGTGAGGTCGGTGTGAGAATGATTTGAGGTTTATTCAGAACTGAACACTCCAGGAAATGTTCTGGAATGTTGAGGCAGCCTATCATAATGGATCTTTAACCCTCTAAATATTGTATTATCAAACACATCATTCATTTTTTGAGAAAGCATACACTTAATTCACTGCTAGCTGCCATCTTGTTTCTGAGTAAATTCATGTTTGATTAGTGGAATCATATTGAATGAGGTTGTGGAGAGTAGTGAGGGTTTATGGACCACCAGTGACCATTACTATAACAGTATTGTTCTGGTGGAATTAACTCACTGCGTAACTGTATGTTCCAGAAGTCTTATCTGGCCACAGTGATTAAAAGAAACACACACCCATCCACCCACGCATGCTCGAACGCAAACACACACCCATCCACCCAAGCATGCTCGAATGCAAACACACACCCATCCACCCACGCACGCTCGAACGCAAACACACACCCATCAACCCACGTATACACGCCCATCCACCCACGCATGCTCGCACGCAAACACACGCCCATCCACCCACGTATACACGCACGCATGCTCGAACGCAAACACACGCCCATCCACCCACGTATACACGCACGCATGCTCGAACGCAAACACACGCAATCTGTAGTGGATCTCAAAGTGCTGTGTCTGACACTCCCAGGCCCTCTGCAGGAGTCTGAGAGCCATCTGGTCCATACAACCCTTACTCCACAAATTCCCACCAATACCCATAGTCAGGCCAGCATTGATCTGGCAGTCCACTCCTACTCTCCCCACGCGTATGTGTGTGATCCAGATTGTAAGGCAGCGATGACAGTTAGTCAGCCCTGTATGTGGGTGGGTTGTTTTTTCCAAGGTCATCACATGGCACCGAAGCAGAGGACAGAAGTAACCACGGTAGTAGTTAGCTGACTGGGCAAGACAAGGGTCCATACTCATCATCCCTGCCTGCCACTGTGAATGCGATGAGGTAGAGGTACACAAAGTAAGCACCTTTACCACCAATAACTGGATCAATGACTGTATAGGGAAACTGGGTAGATATTGAGAGGAAAGCTAAAGGGAAATAGGAGCAGAGTTGGTGTAAAGGACCAAATGTTTCACATGTAAGGCATGTGAGCTATGAGCAGAATCATTTAGTAAGAGTAGATAGACTGTGTTTACAGTTCCTTGTCGTTTCACTGAGTTATTATACTGAACAAAAATGCAACATGCAACAATTTCAAAGATTTTGCTGCATTACTGTTCATATAAGGAAACCAGTCAATTGAAATAAATTCATTAGGCCCTAATAATCTATGGATTTCACATGAATGCACAGAGGCGCATCCACTTGGGAGCCAGACCCAGCCAATCAGAATACATTTTTCCCCACAAAAAGCATGTATTACAGACAGAAATACTCCTCAGAACCCCCCTCAAACGATCCTGCAGGTGAAGAAGCTGGATGTGGAGGTCTTGGGCTGGCGTGATTACATGTGGTCTGCGGTTGTGAGGCTGGTGGGATGTACTGCCAAATTCTCTAAAATGAAGTTGAAGGCAGCTTATGGTAGCGAAATGAACCTTAAATATCTGGCAACAGCTCTGGTGGACATTCCTGCAGTCAGCATGCCAATTGCACGCTCCCTCAAAACTTGAGACATCTCTGGAATTGTGTTGTGTGACAAAACTGTATATTTTAGAGTGGCCTTTTATGGTCCCCAGCACAAGGTGCATCTGTGTAATGACCATGCTGTTTAATCAGCTTCTTGATATGCCACACCTATCAGATGGATAAATTATCTTGACAAAGGATCAAATGCTCACTCACAGGGATGTTAACAAATTTATGCACATTTGAGTGAAATAAGCTCTTTGTGCGTATGGAAAATGTCTGAGATCTTTTACTTCAGCTCACGAAACATGGGATAACGCGTTCCATCTTGCGTTTATATTTTTGTTCAGGAGAGATGCACTATATCATTACGTCCACTTGGGTTTGTGCTGTAAGTCAACGCTACACACTACAGGTTCACGACCTAGCTGAGGCATTAGCAGCTGGGAAAACCAGCATCCTCCTTCTCACCCTGTAAGTGGTAATGATGCACTGCAAATGACATGAGTTACAGTACCAGTGTTGATGTAGCACTATACTCTGGTGAAGGCATGAAACCACTGCCTCGACCTGCAGAATCAGCTACAAGGCCAGAAAGGAACTACAGCTTACAAAAAAGTTGAAAAAATGATAGACTTCACATATTTCTTGGATTGCCGCCACGGCTTTTCCTTTTGTCTATGTGTAACCCTTGTTATTTTGGTGCTTTGAGAGGAACAGTCCATATGGACTTGTCTTAGGAAACATTTTTCGTTGACTGGTGTTACTTCCCATTGACTAGTGTTACAGTGTTGTGCAATGTAAAGGCATGTGGGGTGTGTAGTTCACACCCAGAGGCAGATGGTCCTGTCCGGTCCGACAGAGGAAGGTGCGGCAGTGGAGGCTGCGGCAGCCGGATCCGTTCCAGGATGCAGCTGTGACGATAATCATCGGAGGGAGCAGGCTGATTTTCCACCGGGAAGTGGCTCTAATTTACTGCCTTGGGGCCTGAACGGCCTGAAGCTGATTTATCTGCAGCCGACTCAAATGGGAACCTACACACAAGATGGATGACTGGGTCTGGATAGGCCAAGCTAGAGAGGCTATCCTCCATAACTCCCACATTACCATACAGCTATCCGCACGGCCTCTCTCTGACTGCTCCTTCACTCACTGTATCATCTGTGAGACACACTCAGGACAAGGGGAAAGTCTGCCCTCACAACGCTTCTTCCATGTTATATCAGTACTGATGGGAATGGTGCAGCCAGCTCAGTCAGTGTATGCAAAAGAGATGGAAACTAAGGGTTACTTAAGTCAAGACAAGTAAATGAGTGTTCAATATAGTTGTTGTTACCTCTGAAGGGGACGACATCATCTGGGGATCATGAAGGGACAGAAATGGGCAAAGGGAGGCAGCCAGTCATGGCCCTGCAGAATACTGTATTCTCCACACACTACTCTTCCAAAGCCCCAATACTAAAAAGGTGCTGGTGTGAAAAAAAAAAATTGCCCCAAGTTGTTAACATAAACCTGCCCAGGTAAATATTGCAGCTTGTCAGTGTAGGAAGGTCAAGTGTAGTAGGATCCAATCTTCAGTCAGCACAGCAGCTTCACAGAGCAAAACAGTCTGTCTGGCACCCTATTCCCTATATAGTGCACTACTTTTGACCATGACCCATTGGGCTTTGGTCAAAAGTAGTGCACTATATAGGGAATAGGGTGCCATTTCACACAGCCACGGTCTCGGCTGAGACTGGCAGCTCTGAACTCCTGCAGTTTCAGGGACGCATTACCCAGGCCAGTCTCCATCCACCACGAGACTCGGCTGCCATACTGATTCAGGACTCAGCACAGCACAGGGCAGGTGATACTGTGTACAGTTGGCCAGCAGCTAGCTATCTCAGTTAGGGTTTAAAAGGGTAACTCACAATGCATGACCCATATCAGTAAACTGCAGCCAGCCAGACAGTCACAACTCAGTTTAGAGACACATGGTAAAGCCTTGTGCTGAGCAGCATTAGGAAGCTGGATCATGTGTAACTTCTCCGTACAGTAGTTTACATACTGTGCCTGTCTGTGGCACATCTGATGATGATTTCATTGAGTCATCAGACTACGAGGTCAGTCAGTTGTGCCAAAGGAACAACACTGTATAACGCTGCACATTTTTCTATCAACGTGCCTTGGCTAAAATTGGCCAACTGCCTTTAGACGTTTACGTACAATAAGGTGTCACGTGTTGGAGTATAGCTACCACTCACCAGTGACTTATCGTATGCTAAACATCAACAAAGGACGTCATGGTTAGCCATATACCTAGCCTGACTGTCTGTAGACTGTAGCAGGCCAGTTTTACCAGTGGGCAGTAGAGGAGCCACGTCACAACTCGCTCTTTCTTCATAGCAACAGCACTATCCATCACCCATCATACATGCTTTCCAGATTGAAGAGAGACGCAGCAATTTACCAAATAGCTGTATATATAAAAATACTTCTTTGCTTCACATTTTTATCCCTGGTGTACAATCAACCTTTATTGAAAATGAGTATCTATTTTTGCAGGAAATGCATTCATGGCAGTCTAGATAATATCACATTTAAAAAATGCAACCAAATAAAAATAAAAATAAAAAAATCGATGAAATGTGAAATGCTCAAAATTACACACAGGCAGCTTTCCCCCCTTGAATAGCATTTTATTTGAGTTAAAAACCATAACTGCTGCCACTTCTGGAACCTTCATAGACAAGACAAAACGGAAGGAATGTTGTAACAATACAGCGGCTAGACTACTTTCACAGCTCCATTGTAACAACGTAGCTGTTATAACATTAACATCATATATTTAGATTTACCTTTTAAAGCAAATAAACAGGAAAATCCTCGGCTTGAAGTCGAATACCAGCATTGGCAAGGCAGTAGCTTGCGCAGTCATCTCCATAGCGGGAAATGTCATAACCCAACCAACAGCACAAACTACTACCTCAGCCAGTACATGGTCAAATGCCGATAGAAACACACTGAAATAGCAGAAATCACAACTGCCAATTATAACGAATACATTTTTCTTCTATAATTCCGACCTGATTACGTACGGTTCCAGGCGCTTGGGGCTGGTTATGTTCATCTGATCTCCTGAGCAGTGAGCAGACGGTCGTATCATGGGCAGAGTTGAAATATGAGGGGAAACCCCGCCCAAGACCTCCCCCAGTCTACTCCTCCCCTTTCCCCTGTGCACCAGACAACCTGCGGTCGTTTCCCTCATATGACCTAACCTCAAGATCCAGTTTGTCGCAAGAATGGAAGACTTCACAAGCCTTGCTCGACTGTTACCGTGAAGAAGGTACATGGTCGCAACCAAATATAATTATTGCGTTGCACGATAATATGGATACATTCCAGAAGGGATATCTTATTGTTTTTGGTTCGGGGAACAGAGAAAATGTGCAGTTTTATACATAGCATTATACTATTAAATTACTAGAGGGGATTGTCATAAACCCTCAAAGTTCCAGAAAGGACTGAAAATGGCAGCCATATTGGTTAGGGAGAAATCCAAACCAGTCTCATTGGAATGAAGGCAGTAGAGGCACAATCCTGATTTACTTATGCAGAAAAATAAAAGTAATATCAGAAATTTCAACCTAAAATATTGTCATATAACTATAAATACAGTTTATACAGGTTGTATACACATTTTCTGTAAAAATATATTCTAAAATATGGTAAACAACAAAAAACGTAACATTTTATGGTCTTTCTTGGAAAGCGTTGAGTGTTATATGATACAATATCAGGACTTGTTGCATTTACAACTTGGTGATAGGACTTATACAACTGATTTGAGACAGTGTATGGCTGTAGATTGACAGCATAGTTTGAATGGAATGTAGGCATATTTGCAGTTGATATTTCTAATTATGGAATTATTCCTCAAACTGTCTGACTAGCTAGCTAACAAACATACAGTGCAGATATATTTTTCATATTAATTATTTTACACAATATCTTATCACATCACTGGCAAACCATGGTTGACCATCTCCCTGACCTTCTAGTATTCTAAGTCCTCATTCTATGGCCATGACACTCATTCATCAGAATTCCTCTGATACATCATTTCCCTAAAAATTATTCAGGAGGAGGTTAGTCGTTTAGGATTGTGGGAAATGTATTTTCTACACTCAAGTCAGCAAGCTCTGCCACAATCTCAGATGCTTAAGAAAATGATACAGAGCAACATACAAGTCAATTACAGGGTTAAGGACAGGACATCACCGAGGCACACACAGAAATAATTTAATTGTTTGTAGAACTCTCCCATTTATTTTATACAGACAAGTACCCTTCTCAGGTCAGCTAAAATATGACATGGAATGTTACAGTAAGATTTGGAATAAAATCCTAGATGTTAAAAACTTCACAAAAGGTAATCATCTTTCCCCCTCTCAATCTTTTTAAAGGTCCATATAGCCCCAGTACTTTTAGTTTTTTCTTAATTATATCAACACTAACCACACACTGTACATCGACTCTATTCAAGAAATCAAAATAAAACAGACGAAAACACTGCAATTGTTTTACTGTAGCAGTTAATACACAAGTCCAGCCAGTCAGAATGAGAGGTGGTATCAACCAGCGTGTATTAGAAGCATACAATGATGATGTCGTGTGTAGCAAGTCAGAGTTGTCGTTGTGGACCGAGCAGTTGCCGGGGGAGCTCAGTTGCCACTGGTTACTGTCTGTTAGATGGGCTCATATGAAGTAAATGAGTCCGTCCGTCTATCCTTCCATCAACTTGTGTGAAGAAGTGTGTGTTTGGGTCTCAGGAGGACACATTCATTATGAATTCCTTCATTATAAAAAGGGGTTGGAACAGTCAGGACTCTCCGTTTTGTACTCTGGAGACAGGGGGCTGCATAAAGTCTTTGAAGGGCCCCATGGCCTCCTTCAGCGCTGAGCTGACCTCAGAGGAGGAGCAGGTGATGCACTCCACCAGGGTAGGATACAGTGCAATGACCTGGGCCCACGTGGTCCCATCCACTGTAGGACACACACACACACACACACACACACACGGCATGGAATGAGGTGGGGAAAGAGAAAAGGCAGAAGCGATGCAATGTGGGGATAGGAGAGGAAGGAGGGCAGAGGAGAGGAAGGTGGGCAGAGGAGTGAGAAGAGAAGGAGAGAAGAGGAGGGCAGAGGAGAAGACGGGAGGAGTGGAATGGAGAGGATGGCAGAGGAGAAGAGGAAAGGGAAGAAGACGCAGAGGGAGAAGGAAGGGAGAGGAGGGGAAAAGGAGAGAGCCACAGAGACAGATGTGAGAGAGAAAGCAATTAAATAAATCATTATTTTTATGGAAAGCCAGAGGGAAATATAAATGACTTTTTGTCTGGATAAATGAGGTTATAAACAACCTCAAGGGCACTTTGAATGCCTTACTTTTGCCTCTGATTCCAAAAATCAAACATTGTAAATTGACCTAACAGGGTACACACAAATCAGATATAAATTGCATTTGCAAACATTCCCCATTGTACTGTGACACAAATTAATAATGATTGAAACCAGGTTTCCATCCAACCTTATTATGTGATTAAAGTACATTTCGGATAAAACATTTCACGACAGGCAAACTTTCCAAATGTCGACAAAGCTAAATACGCTAGACAAGGCGGGATCTTTATGTGTCTAAAATGAATGTGAAAAAATGGTGGTGGAATCATCTTTATCTGCAAATATTTATATAATAACCATCATATCGAAAGTAAACTTGGAAGTCACGCAATGACATCTCGTGTGGTCGTCCGACTACGACTCAGGAAAGTATGCAATTTATTAGGCTATAGATTAAATAAGGTATGATGAACTTCAACGGGTGGTAAAAGTGCACGATGAGCTTGATGCTCCTTCCAATAAATATTGAGGGTCTTATTCTGGTGACATGATGATCGATGCTTGGCTACTGTTTAAAAAATAAAAATAATCTCCCTCTTTTGTCCATAATAATCTCATCATGTAGGCAAACCTACCCACACTGTATCTGCCAGCTGTTGGCAAGTGTACATGTGCCAAGACCAGAGTGGGCACATTCCCTAAATAACAATTTCATTTTTACAAAACCATCAGTAGAGTTGAAAATGTGATGGAAACCCATTTAACTTGTATTCTTTATTCGGTACATGGGAATTTAACCGCAAAAGTGTTTTTATGTGCATTAAATGCACAGAATTTGATCAGCAACATAAGAACTGTAGAGTTGTATATTGTCCTTGTTCAACCACATCTAGCTGGGCTTTATATGCATCAGCAAGACAGAACGGCAGCGTCGAGTAAGCTCAAGGGCAGGGGTGTCTTAACAGCAGCTAGTGCGCAATATCTAATATTAAGGAAGTCTTCAGACTCATGATAAACTGTAGACCATACTACACTGCTCAAAAAAATAAAGGGAACACTTAAACAACACAATGTAACTCTAAGTCAATCACACTTCTGTGAAATCAAACTGTCCACTTAGGTAGCAACACTGATTGACAATACATTTCACATGCTGTTGTGCAAATGGAATAGACAACAGGTGGAAATTATAGGCAATTAGCAAGACACCCCCAATAAAGGAGTGGTTATGCAGGTGGTGACCACAGACCACTTCTCAGTTCCTATGCTTCCTGGCTGATGTTTTGGTCACTTTTGAATGCTGGCGGTGCTTTCACTCTAGTGGTAGCATGAGTCTACAACCCACACAACTGGCTCAGGTAGTGTAGCTCATCCAGGATGGCACATCAATGCGAGCTGTGGCAAGAAGGTTTGCTGTGTCTGTCAGCGTAGTGTCCAGAGCATGGAGGCGCTACCAGGAGACAGGCCAGTACATCAGGAGACGTGGAGGAGGCCGTAGGAGGGCAACAACCCAGCAGCAGGACCGCTACCTCCGCCTTTGTGCAAGGAGGAGCACTGCCAGAGCCCTGCAAAATGACCTCCAGCAGGCCACAAATGTGCATGTGTCTGCTCAAACGGTCAGAAACAGACTCCATGAGGGTGGTATGAGGGCCTGATGTCCACAGGTGGGGGTTGTGCTTACAGCCCAACACCGTGCAGGACGTTTGGCATTTGACAGAGAACACCAAGATTGGCAAATTTGCCACTGGCGCCCTGTGCTCTTCACAGATGAAAGCAGGTTCACACTGAGCACATGTGACAGAGTCTGGAGATGCCGTGGAGAACGTTCTGCTGCCTGCAACATCCTCCAGCATGACCAGTTTGGCGGTGGGTCAGTTCATGGTGTGGGGTGGCATTTCTTTGGGGGCCGCACCTCCATGTGCTCGCCAGAGGTAGCCTGACTGCCATTAGGTACCGAGATGAGATCCTCAGACCCCTTGTGAGACCATATGCTGGTGCGGTTGGCCCTGGGTTCCTCCAAATGCAAGACAATGCTAGACCTCATGTGGCTGGAGTGTGTCAGCAGTCCCTGCAAGAGGAAGGCATTGATGCTATGGACTGGCCCGCCTGTTCCCCAGACCTGAATCCAATTGAACACATCTGGGACATCATGTCTCGCTCCACCCACCAACGCCACGTTGCACCACAGACTGTCCAGGAGTTGGCGGATGCTTTAGTCCAGGTCTGGGAGGAGATCCCTCAGGAGACCATCCGCCACCTCATCAGGAGCATGCCCAGGCGTTGTAGGGAGGTCATACAGGCATGTGGAGGCCACACACACTACTGAGGCTCATTTTGACCTGTTTTAAGGACATTACATCAAAGTTGGATCAGCCTGTAGTGTGATTTTCCAATATAATTTTGAGTGTGACTCCAAATCCAGACCTACATGGGTTGATAAATTTGATTTCTATTGATAATTTTTGTGTGATTTTGTTGTCAGCACATTCAACTATGTAAAGAAAAAAGTATTTACTAAGAATATTTCATTCATTCAGATCTAGGATGTTTTATTTTAGTGTTCCCTTTATTTTTTTGAGCAGTGCATTTACTATTTTGTAGCTGTCTATTTACTACCACAAACCGATACTGGCACTAAGACCGCAGTCAACGTGCTGTATAGGGCCATAAGCAAACAAGAAAATGCTGATCCAGAGGTGGCGCTCCTATTGGCCGGGGGTTTTAATGAGGGAAACTGAAATCCATTTTACCTAATTTCTACCAGCCTGTCACCTGCGCAACTAGAGGCACATGTGACATCTTTTACTCCAAAACACCTTTACTCCACACACAGAAACGCATACAAAGCTAACATGTGCCCAGTACAGAAGTGGTCCGATGAAGCGAATGCTAAACTACAGTACTGTTTCGCGAGCAACGACTGGAATATGTTCCTGGATTCATCCGAAGGCATGAGGAGTTTACCACATCAGTCACTGGATTCATTAATAAGTGCATTGACGACGTCGTCCCCACAGTGACCGTAGGTACATATACCAACCAGAAGCCATGGATTATTGGTAACATCTGCACTGAGCTGCAGGCGAGAGCTGACACAAAAGGAGCGGGACACTAATCCAGACACTTATAAGAAATCCTGCTACGTCCTCCGACGAGCCATCAAACAGGCAAAGCGTCAACACAGGGCTAAGATCGAATCCTACTACACCAGCGCTTGTCGGATGTGGTAGGGCTTGCAAACTATCAAGGATTACAAAGGGAAACCCAGCCGGATTACCAGGATGAGTACTCAGCTGACCAGCTGGAATGTTTCTTCACTGACATTTCCAACCTCTCTCTGAACCAGTCTAATACCTACATGTTTCAATCAGACCACCATAGTCCC
The DNA here is from genome assembly GCF_034236695.1 of Oncorhynchus nerka. Taxonomy (NCBI): domain Eukaryota; kingdom Metazoa; phylum Chordata; class Actinopteri; order Salmoniformes; family Salmonidae; genus Oncorhynchus; species Oncorhynchus nerka. The sequence continues at coordinate 19,000,226 of NC_088412.1, forward strand.
TGTGCCCAAGAACGGCAAAAACCTGGCTAAATGACTACCGCCCCATAGCACTCACATCTGTAGCCATGAAATGCTTTGAAAGGCTGGTTATGGCTTACATCAACACAATCATACCAGAAACCCTGGACCCACTCCAATAGTTCCACAGATGACAAATCTCTATTGCACTCCTCACTGTTTTCTCCCAAATGGACAAGAGGAACACCTATGTGACAATGCAGTTCATCGACTACAGCTCAGTCTTCAAGACCATAGTGCCCTTCAAGCTCATCACGAACCTAGACTGACCACCTCCCACTGCAACTGGGGGCCCGCAGGGGTGCGTGCTTAGTCACCCCCTGTACTCCCTGTTCACTCATGACTGCGTGGCTGTGCACGACTTCAACACCATCATTAAGTTGCTGACGACACAACAAATGTTAGGCCTGATCACTGGCAACGATGAGCCTACAGGGAGGAAGGAGGTCAGGACAACAACCTCTCCCTCAACAAGAAAAAGGATCTGATCGCGGGCTACGGGAAACGGAGGGCTGAGCACGCACCCATTCACATCGACGGGCTGTAGTGGAACGGGCCAATAGCTTCAAGTTTCTCTGTGTACAAATCACTAAAGGTGTCCGCATACTTCCCAGCAAAAACAGTTCGGTAGAGTTCATGCATACAGTGCATTCAGAAAGTATTTAGACTCCTTCACTTTTTCAATATTTTGTTACGTTACATCCTTACAGCTACACAGCTATTTCAGGTCTCTCAGATCTGGTTCAAGTCCGGGCTCTGGCTGGGCCACTCAAGGACATTCAGAGACTTGTCCCGAAGCCACTCCTGCATCGGCTTGGCTGTGTGCTTAGGGTCATTGTCCTATTGGAAGGTGAACCTTGGCCCCAGTCGGAGGTCCTGAGCTCTCTGGAACAGGTTTTCATCAAGGATCTCTCTGTACTTTGCTCCGTTAATCTTTCCCTCGATCTTGACTAGTCTCCCAGTCCCTGCTGCTGAAAAACATTCCCACAGCATGATGCTGCCACCACCATGCTTCACCGTAGGGATGGTGCCAGATTTCCTCCAGATGTGAAGCTTGGCATTCAGGCCAAAGAGTTCAATCTTGGTTTCATCAGACCAGAGAATCTTGTTTCTCATGGTTTGAGAGTCCTTTACGTGCCTTTTGGCAAACTCCAAGCGGGCTGTCATGTTCCTTTTTACAGAAGAGTGCCTTTTTGGTGGTGCTGCAGAGATGGTTGTCTTTCTGGAAGGTTCTCCCATCTCCACAGAGGAACTCTAGAGCTCTGTCAGAGTAACCATTGGGTTCTTGGTCACCTCCCTTATCCCCCCCGATTGCTCAATTTGGCCAGGCTGCCAGCTCTAGGAAGAGTCTTGGTGGTTCCAAACTTCTCCCATTGAAGAATGATGGAGGCCACTGTGTTCTTGGGGACCTTCAAAGCTGCAGACATGTCTTGGTACCCTTCCCCAGATCTGTGTCTTGACACAATCCTGTCTTGGAGCTCTACGGACAATTCCTTTGACCTCATGGCTTGGTTTTTGCCCTGACATGCACTGTCAACTGTGGGAGCTTATAAAGACTGGTGTGTGCCTTTCCAAATCATGTCCAATCAATTGAATTTACCACAGGTGGACTCCAATCAAGTTGTAGAAATATCTCAAGGATGATCAATGGAAACAGAATGCACCTGAGCAAAATTTCTGAGTCTCATAGCAAAGGGTCTTAATACTTATGTAAAGATATATTTACTTTATTTATACATTGGCAAAAATGTTCCGCTTTGTCATTATGGGGTATTGTGTGTTGATTGATGAGGAAAAACATGTATTTAATCAATTTTAGAATAAGGCTGTAACGTAACAAAATGTGGAAATAGGGAAGGGGTCTGATTTCTTTCCAAATGCACTGTATATTATGATGACATTTTGTGATGTTTTTTTCATTCGTTTTGCACTTCGGTGAGGGGTTTTTCGGCTGTTCGAGGACACATTTTTTCTGGAAACAAGCCGGAGTTCGAAGCCGAAGTCTACGCCCCATCGTCGATGATTAGTGAAGAATCCATACTGTTGATCAGTCTTTGATGTCATTCAAAGAGAGACGACTCATTTTCATGCAAATGTTTTAATTGAAAAATACTGCACCAAACATCTTATATAGGTAGTTGTAATGACAGATTTCTTGAGCTATCTTAGATTAATTCTGACTATGGGGTCTCAAAATAGACAAACAGCACTATTGCCGCTTTTGTCTTGTTTTTCAACCGAAGGTCTTTTAAGGAAGCATGCAAACACACTAATTCGGTTCGGTTAGCCAAGTTTGGCTAGGCGCCAGCCGAACTGAAGCATGCTGACGGCTTATTATTATTTTATTTCACCTTAATTTAACCAGGTAGGCTAGTTGAGAACAAGTTATCATTTGCAACTGCGACCTGGCCAAGATAATAGCAATTCGACACAATACAACACAGAGTTACACATGGAATAAACAAAAACATACAGTCAATAATACAGTAGAACAAAGAAAGCAAAGTCTCTATACAGTGAGTGGAATGAGGTAAGATAAGGGAGTTAAGGCAATAAATAGGCCTTGGTGGCGAAGTAATTACAATATAGCAAATTAAACACTGGAATGGTAGATGTGCAGAAGATGAATGTGCAAGTAGAGATACTGGGGTGCAAAGGAGCAAGATAAATAAATACATACAGTATGAGGATGAGGTAGGTAGATAGATGGGATGTTTACAGATGGGCTATGTACAGGTGCAGTGATCTGTGAGCTGCTCTGACAGCTGGTGCTTAAAGCTAGTGAGGGAGATACGAGTCTCCAGCTTCAGAGATTTTTGCAGTTCGTTCCAGTCATTGGCAGCAGAGAACTGGAAGGAAAGACAACCGAAGGAGGAATTGGCTTTGGGGGTGACCAGTGAGATATACCTGCTGTAGCGCGTGCTACGAGTGGGTGCTGCTATGGTAACCAGTGAGCTGAGATAAGGCGGGGCTTTACCTAGCAGAGACTTGTAGATAACCTGTAGCCAGTGGGTTTGGCGACGAGTATGAAGCGAGGGCCAACCAACGAGAGCGTACAGGTCGCAATGGTGGGTAGTGTATGGGGCTTTGGTGACAAAACGGATGGCACTGTGATAGACTTTGCATCCAGTTTGTTGAGTAGTGTTGGAAGCTATTGGAGGCTTAAGGATCTAGCATTGTCTATACCCACCCACACAATTGTAAAGAGGGCACGATAACACCTCTTTACCCTCAGGAGACAAACTATCTGGCCCTCAGATCCTCAAAAAGTAGTATTTAGTTAAATAGTTAACCTAATAGTTACCATTTTTTCACTAACTTTTTTTTACTCTTCACATACGCTGCTACTACTGTTTATTATCTTTCATGTTGCCTAGTCACTTTATTCCTAGTTATGTGCATATCTACCTCAGTCACATTGTACATCGACTTGGTACTGGTAGCCAATTTATAGTTCATCATTGTGGATTTATTATTACGTGTTTTATTTTTCTATTTCCATATTTTCTTTCTCCCTGCATTGTTGAGAAGGGCCCACCGTAAGTAAGCATGTCACTGTTAGTCTACACCTGTTGTTTACAAAGCATTTGATATGAACAAGTTGGGGGAAAATGCGCATATGTATTTATGCAGATTTTGGAATATTTGCATGAAAATCTGACGCCTATTGGATGGAAACGGAGCTCGATATAGTAAAGAAAGTGTCAGTGTGTTTCCTAAGTAGTTGATTTCTACTCACCATTTTCTGGCTGGGTCTTTTTAAGTGAGTCCATCAAAGTGCTGATAGCTTTTAAGACAAAGATGATTTCCGTCACTTGTTGCCTAAAAATAAAAGGAATGGAATAATTATACTTACATATTCATGTAGTGCATAAAAAAAGAACCAAACAAGGGGACATACAATGAGTACCAACCTTCAAATCTTCACAAACAAATCATAGGTAAAACATTTTTTTTATGAAAACCCCTTTTTGCAGCTGGAGGCATGAATATATACACTGAGTATACCGAATACCTTCCTAATATTGAGTTATACCCCCCCACTTTTGCCCTCAGAACAGCCTCAATTCATCGGGGAATGGACTCTACAAGGTGTCAAAAGCGTTCCACAGGGATGCTGGCCCATGTTGACTCCAACGTTTCCCACACTTGTGTCAAGTTGGCTGGATGTCCTTAGGGTGGTGGACCATTCTTGATACACACAGGAAACGGTTGAGCGCGGAAAACCAGGCAGTGTTGCAGTTCTTGACACAAACCGATGCGCCTGGCACCTACTATCATACACCCTTCAAAGACACTTACAGTGGGGCAAAAAAGTATTTAGCCAGCCACCAATTGTGCAAGTTCTCCCACTTAAAAAGATGAGAGAGGCCTGTAATTTTCATCATAGGTACACTTCAACTATGACAGACAGGGAAGAATGAATCTGCAATAGGTAAGCAGCCAGGGACTCAAATCCTGCAGTGCCAGACGTGTCCCCCTGCTTAAGCCAGTACATGTCCAGGCCCGTCTGAAGTTTGCTAGAGAGCATTTGGATGATCCAAAAGAAGATTGGGAGAATGTCATATGGTCAGATGAAACCAAAATAGAACTTTTTGGTAAAAACTCAACTCGTCGTGTTTGGAGGACAAAGAATGCTGAGTTGCATCCAAAGAACACCATACCTACTGTGAAGCATGGGGGTGGAAACATCATGCTTTGGGGCTGTTTTTCTGCAAAGGGACCAGGACGATTGATCAGTGTAAAGGAAAGAATGAATGGGGCCATGTATCATGAGATTTTGAGTGAAAACCTCCTTCCATCAGCAAGGGCATTGAAGATGAAACGTGGCTGGGTCTTTCAGCATGACAATGATCCCAAACACACGGCCCGGGCAATGAAGGAGTGGCTTCATAAGAAGCATTTCAAGGTCCTGGAGTGGCCTAGCCAGTCTCCACATCTCAACCCCATAGAAAATCTTTGGAGGAAGTTGAAAGTCCGTGTTGCCCAGCAACAGCCCCAAAACATCACTGCTCTAGAGGATATCTGTATGGAGGAATGGGCCAAAATACCAGCAACAGTGTGTGAAAACCTTGTGAAAGACTTACAGAAAACGTTTGACCTCTGTCATTGCCAACAAAGGGTATATAACAAAGTATTGAGATAAGTATTTGGTCAATAACAAAAATTTATTTTCCACCATAATTTGCAAATAAATTCATTAAAAATCCTACAATGTGATTTTCTGGATTTTTCCCCCTCAATTTGTCTGTCATAGTTGAAGTGTACCTATGATGAAAATTACAGGCCTCTCATCTTTTTAAGTGGGAGAACTTGCACAATTGGTGGCTGACTAAATACTTTTTTGCCCCACTGTAAATATTTTGTCTTGCCCATTCACCCTCTGAATGGCACACATACACAATCCATGTCTCAAGTATTACAAATGTAACCTGTATCCTCCCCTTCAATTACACTGACTGAAGTGGATTGACATCAATAAAGGATCATAGCATTCACCTGGTCAGTCTGTCATGGAAAGAGCAGGTATTCCTAATGTTTTGTATACTCACTGTATATAATTTGTATCAGTCCGTGTGGAATTCGCTCAGGTAATAGAGAAAAAACACATAGAAAAGGAACAGAAGCAGTTTGAAAAAAGGTGTGTATCTGAAGGTTGCAAATGTAATTATGCTGTTAACCTGAGAAGTTGGCAATCAAGCTTCATCCTCTGTCCACTATGGAAGACAGTGAAAAGACTGTTACACTATGCCACCATGGTAAACAAACACAGAACACATTCTAGGATGACAGTACACCTACCAGGGAATCTACCCCATACAGTGCCTTTGGAACGTATTCAGAGCCCTTGATGTTTTCCACATTTTTCTGCGTTACAACCTTATTCTAAAATGGCTAAAACATGTAGAATTTTTTAAAATTCCACAATACCTCGTCAAATTTTTGCAAATGTATTAAAAACAAAAAAAGAAATACCATGTACCTCGGTCAGGGAAGTGACCAAGAACCCGATGGTCACTCTGACAGAGATCTAGAGTTCCTCTGTGGAGATGGGAGAACCTTCCAGAAGGACAACCATCTCTTTTATCTCTCAATAAAAGGCACATGACAGCCCGCTTGGAGATTGCCAAAAGGCACCTAAAGACTCTCAAACCATGAGAAACAAGATTACATGATCTGAGAAAACAAAGATTAAACTCTTTGGCCTGAATTCCAAGCATCATGTCTAGAGGGAACCTAGCATCATCCCTACAGTGAAGCATGGTGGTGGCAGCATCATGCTGTGGGAATGTTTTTCAGCAGCAGGGACTGAAAGACTAGTCAGGATCGAGGCAAAGATCAACAGAGCAAAGTACAGAGAGATCCTTGATATAAACCTGCTCCAGAGCGCTCAGGACCTCAGACTGGGGTAAAAGTTCACCTTCCAATAGGACAACGACCCTAACCACACAGCCAAGACAATGCAGGAGTGGCTTTGGGACAAGTCTCTGAATGTCCTTGCGTGATCCCGGCAAGAGGCCGGACTTGAACCCAATTGAACATCTCTGGAGAGACCTGAAAATAGCTGTGCAGCAACGCTCCCCATCCAACCTGACAGAGCTTGAGATAATCTGCAGAGAAGAATGGGAGAAAATCCCCAAATACAGGTGTGCCAAGCTTGTAGCATCATACCCAAGAAGACCCAAGGCTGTAATTGCTGCCAAAGGTGCTTCAACAAAATACTAAATAAAGGGTTGGAATACTTATGTAAATGTGATTTAAAAAAAATGCATATTTAATAAATTAGCAAACATTTCTAAAAAAAAAACAGTTTTTGCTTTGACGAGGGAAAAACAAATATTTAATCAATTTTAGAATCAGGGCTGTAACCTAACATAATGTGGAAAAAGTCAAGGGGTCTGAATACCAAGAGAACGAAAGAGAAAGGGGGAAAGAGAAAGGACGAGAGAGACTAGGGGAAGAAAAATGATGAGACTAGAGGAATATGGATGGAGAAACTGATGCCAGTTCTCAGCTGAAGTACTTACCAGTGTAAGCACTCTCTTGCTAAAGTTGAATGCAAATTGTGTAAAAAGGTGCATAAAAGCACTAAATATGCTGCGTTTTGGTGCGTCTACTACAGGGGTCGTGGTCTCACCATCCCTGTTCTAGAAATCATTTTAGTGATGTAAGTGGACTCACCTGGGCAGTGGGCAGCGTCCACTCAGCCTCTCATCGTCCACGTAGCGCCTCAACACGTCTTGGGACCTCTTGAGGAGCACGGAGAGGGCCATGCGGGAGATGTAGCCCTCCTGGGGCGTGGACACCTTGTTACTGAAAGAGAACTGGAGCAGCGTCTCAAAACACACTTTGGAGAACTCCTCCCGCATCCGCACGTCTACCTCTGCCTCTGTGGAGGGAAATATGGTTGTATTTGCAAAGATTGTGATATGTGGTTGTCATACCTATTTGAATGCACTTGTTGTAAGTCACTGTGATATAAGAGCATCTACTAAATAACTAGAATGAGAAACGTACAAAACATTTAGTTTCAGAGGTTATGCTAGAAAATCGTTTTTTTCTGTGTTTTTGATCAAATCAAATTTGATTTGTCACATGCTCCAAATACAACAGGTGTAGACCTTACCGTGAAATGCTGACTTACAAGCCCTTAACGAACATTATATACTATAGATTCTTTAATAAAAGGAAAATCCAAAATGTTGAAATTATACATTGTGACCAACAGAAGTGTATGGACTATGTTAACATATCGTTAGGGGAAAAGCAAAAGGGACTGGAATAAGAGTTGGTGTTCTTTCCTTACCTGTGAATGAGGAGGACTGTGAGTGAATGGATCCTTTATTAAGCATGGCCATAATCTGGCCAACAAAGTCTTTGGGGATGAAGATGGCAAACGGCAAGATCTCTGTGCTGATCAACTGCACCACCTTCAGAGAGAGGACACACACAGACCCCAGAGATTGGCAGGTATGAAGGCAGTAATACAATTCAAAGATTGGTTTAAGTGTGGTCAGTCGGTCAGGTTTTTACCTCAACGTCAATGGCTTCATTCTTCTGAAACTCCTGGATGGACACATTGTCTGGAGGTGTGCTGTAAAACAGAAACAGAAACGCAATGAGCTTCAGCTTTATGGCTAATCAAGACCCAGTCCTCCATCCATTGTCAATACTGAACCAACGCCTGTTTCCCAGAATCTGAGGAACATTCAGGTGCGGCAAAAAAAATAAAACATAAATAAATGACATTTTAAGGTGCAATATGTAGAAATCGCTCCACATATTTTTTACGAACTGTCTGAGAAAGGGTGTACCTACCTTTTGGTGAAAAGGAAGTCTTTGAAGGCATTGGCCAGCTCTGGCCACATAGTGTCAAACTTCCGAGAGGAGGCATGCTGACGGGCCACGGGCAGCCCGGTGGACAGCACCTTGAGCAGGGATGACACAGCTAGCTTCCACGTGCTCTCTGACGGACACCCATACTTTAGGCCCAGGGGCATCCGCAGGGTCTGTGGAGGAAGGAGAGAAATAGTGGGGTTGGAACACAATGGGAGTCTTCAATGTATGGACCAGCCTGGTTGACAGGTCTGCTAGTGGATTAGCTAACACCTAGGCTCGACTTCCAGGCTATTTCCTCAGGATCTATGGGGGAAAGGAGAGAGGGTAACGGGGAAATTAAGATCACAAAGGTTCATATTTAGATGTAGTGTGATTGAGATAACGTGTAGCATATTCTCTGTAACAGAGGGGAAGTGGTGTTGGAAACACAATGGGAGGCCTGGTGCTCGATCTGCTAGCGCAGGAGGGAAAAAAACTATTCCTGATGGTCTTGTGTGTGTGACTCACTAATGACGCAGAGACCTGCAGGTATAACATCAATCACAGACACATCTAAACAATGATGTCTTGAGCCATCGATGTCTATGCATTTTAGTCTCAAAACCAGGGAAAGAATAAGCAACGGAACAGAAACGGCTCCCTCTTTCCATACACAGCTGGCCTCCCAAAGGTTAGGATTTTATGGCTATGACCTCCGTTCTCAGGAGAGGGAGAGGAGGGTTGGTTTGAACCCATCCATAGAAAAACTCTAATGAGGTCGCAACTTGGTATGTCATTGACCCACAGGAAACAATAGAGGAACACCTGACAGCTTTGTAAAGAGATGTTGTTTCCCAGGACAAAGAGCAGCTTGTTTATGACAGAAACACTAGTCCCTGGAGTATGATAGACTAATGGGAGATATGAAAGATTTTTAGAATCTTTAAATTAGGGAGTAGTAGTTTCACAACCAGAACCAGCACTAGGAGTTCAAGTTCCCGAGCAACTCCTTTTACATGAACACGTATCAACAAAATAACATGTCTTGGTGATGTTGGAGACAGCACCTTGATGATGTTCTGTAGGACTTTCTCATCGATGACAGCTTTGTGACAGGCTGTTTTGTGGTAGAGGTCCACCACCACCTCCAGGGACCTCTCAGCAAAGGGCACATAGTTTAAGGCAACCCATTCTGCCTGTACAGAGAGAGAGAGAGACAGAGAGAGAGAGGTTAACTAAAGCTGAAAACATCCCTCCATTCAAACACCGAGAGGAGCAAAGAACCATATAACTTGTAGTAGAACTACTGTACATGTGCAAATATGGACAGCACGACACAAACAGTCAGTAAGATAAGTGATAGGAGGATGGGACTTGACAGGTAGGTAGTAGATTCAGAGAGAGCGGCATATCCACTGGTTAGTCAGCCTCTTCAGGATTCCGTGATCATTTTCTTTTAGCAAAATCAACAATTCCCAGCATATGATTCGAGGCCTTGAAGATTTGACCAATCGTCCGACTATTTCTGCATAAAACAGTCAAACCATCGCAATATTATCACATAGAACTGATCCATGACGACAGAACACAAAGAGGGCTCGCAATTTCAACAATTCACCTGACATTTACCGCATAATATGGTTCAATCAACTCACATGTCAACAAACTCTGACAGAATTGTTGCGACGAATCGGACAAAAACATCATTGCATATCGCCATGCAAAATGTCCAAATTGCAGCAGCAAAATCAAGAATTTGGGCCTGCAAATTTCACAAAAAATCCAAGCGAAATCCTGGAGGGACTGGTTAGTGACAGACAGAACAGATAGAGGTAGGTAGGTAACATGGAGTGAGATGATGTAGACAACGTCTTACCATGCATGCGGTGGGTGAAATGCCTCATCTACTGTAGTAGTGATGGGACCATTGAACAGTAACACAGCTGAGTACAGTACTAAAGGAGGCTGAAAGGGGAGGTGGAACTCACCGGTGTAAACAGCTGGATCTAAAGTTGATCCAGTGAGTAGATGGATAGTACGACAAAAACAGAACAACGAGAAGAAGGTTGGAGTTAACTTGTTTGCTGGTGCCTGGTGTTATTATACCAACTTGTCGCCACTGACCAATTGACTGACAGTGGCAATCATGTTTCTTAATGGTTTGATTGAACAACAAAACTGACTGACAGTATGAATGACTGACAGATCAAGTCACAGACAGACTTGGAGCTTTTACTGGTGAGAGTAGCGATAGCATTAATTAGCATAGCCGATTCAGCCACCACCATGAAATCAAAACCACTCATCAATACAACATACTGCATCAGCAGCTGCTACACCAGATGATTTCATCAAAGACCAGACTGTTTGACAGGCTTTTTTTATGTAAGTGTGAGATTACGAACAAGTGAGGATAACACTGAGATGAGATCCTAGCTTTGTTTTAAAGATTCCCTTCTGTTACAAACTCAGTGTGAACAAAGCAGGTATCATCCAATAGCCTACTTAAAGAAAAAGGGTTGTAAGAGTTAAGTGAATCTCACTTGTCCTTCAAAAGGGAAGAATTATGAACTTGGTCTGATACCTGCCGAAAGCCGGAAAAGGGTCACCTGGGGCTAGCGTGCTGCCAGCCTGGGGGGCTAGCGTGCTGCCAGCCTGGGGGGGCTAGCGTGCTGCCAGCCTGAGGGGCTAGCGTGCTGCCAGCCTGGGGGGCTAGCGTGCTGCCAGCCTGGGGGCTAGCGTGCTGCCAGCCTGGGGGCTAGCGTGCTGCCAGCCTGGGGGGCTAGCATGCTGCCAGCCTGAGGGGCTAGCATGCTCCCAGCCTGAGGGGCTGGTGGGAATGAGAGAGAGAAAGAAGAGAGATAGTTTATGGCTGCTGATGCGGTTTAAAAGACCTAGCTGTGTGTCTTTTGATTAGAACAATGGGGGTGGGGCAAATGAGGACCAGCCAAAGGAAAGGGGAGGGGCTTAATTAATGTCACGAGACTACCATTTTCAGAAAGCCTGGAAAGAAACGGATGACTGGGATAGAAAATGTTTCAACGTTCCATCAATGGAAAATATCTGAGGTATCGAGGAGAGAGACAGACTTGCACACAAAGCGTCAGAAAGACAACGGCAGAGAGAGAGAGATTGTGATTCTTTACCTGGTTGTATTTAGCGTTGGCCACATGTTTGGTTTCCATCTTGCCGTACTGGGGGGGTTTGCAGGAGAACTCGACGAAGAGGAGCAGCTGTTCAAAGATGGCTGGGTACATGACCTGCAGGTTCTCTGGGCCCACACAGATGGCCTGCAGACAGAGAGACAGTAACCTCACTCACTACTGACCTCACTAGAACCAGGGAACCTCACTCACTACTGACCTCACTAGAACCAGGGATTCTTACTCACTACTGACCTCACTAGAACCAGGGATCTCACTCCCTTACTGATCTCACTAGAACCAGGGAACCTCACTCACTACTGACCTCACTAGAACCAGGGATTCTTACTCACTACTGACCTCACTAGAACCAGGGAACCTCACTCACTACTGACCTCACTAGAACCAGGGATCTCACTCACTTACTGATCTCACTAGAACCAGGGAACCTCACTAACTACTAACTACCATCAGGCTAAACAAGGTTATGCTACACAGTCACATACTGTCCATTAGTAGGTCAGGAGAAAAGGAACAATGACCCTTTAAATCAATGTGCTAGTTTCCATAACAGAGGCCAACAAAGGAATAGCAACCGTGTCCATGTAATAAAAAGGGAACTTTGAGAGCATTTAAGTGTGTGTGTGGATTGGTTTTAAAAATGTTAACATTTTTGTGCTGCGGCCCACCCACCTTCTGCAGCACATCGAGCGCGGTGAGCACAGCCTCCTGCAGGCTGGTGAGGACAGCCTCGGTGTAAGAGGGTAGGATGAAGGGCGAGGCGTCACTGCTGATGGGTATGGACACGGCCCCATGGAGGATCACCCCCAGTTTCCTCAGGTCCTCCATGCTGAAGCCAGTCTTTATGTGCTGGTAGAGGGCAGGGAAGATCTGGACTAACGCTGTCAGGAAGGGCTGGCTGGGGACGAAGGAGGGTCTGTCTGTCCCCGTCCTGCCACTAGGGGGCCTCGTGCTGTCTGTGCCCGTCCGGTACCAGGTGTTCCACGCCGACCACCACAGCGCCGCATCCTCCAGTGCCGATTCCTCCCCTGGGGGAGGGGCCTGGAGTTCGGCGCCGTTGTAGCTCGTCAGCCTCTCCAGCATCGAGTCGGAGCGCAGCAGGGGTCTGCCGGGGCCCGGGGCGCTGAGGGGGTCGATGAGGACGGGGGGAACACCCATGGCAGCCAGAGCGTCGGTGGGCATGGCGGAGTCCTTGACGGGTGTGGTGATCTGGAGGATCTCCTGGAAGGACTTGAGCGCGGCCAGGGAGACCTCACTGTTCTTACTGAGGGCAGCAGACTGGATGTGGTCCAACAGAACCTCCCACGCCTTGAAGTAGTCACCTGTGGAGTGGACACAGAACCAGGTAAGAAGAGGAAAATATTGGGGCCTATTCATTAAATTAGTATTTTGCATATGCGTGGGGACAGGGCAATGAGGAGGAGCACTGTCCATAAATCACTAATCTTCCTCCTCCTGTCATTGAGTATAGACATAAGAGATGAATGAAAAAAGCTTGAAATAAAAACACATGACCACACACAGACAGACACACACACACCTAGCTGCTGCAGCAGGTATCTCCTGGTGTTGAAGATACGAGCCACCCCTGCCAGCGTCAGCACCCAGGTCTCCGCCCACTGTTTCTCAGCTGTGTCCCGTGAGTGGTGGATGAGGATGTTCCCGCCCCCCGACTCAATCTTTTCCTTATCGGCAGTAGTGGAAGACTTCCTCACACAGTCCAGCAGGTGGAACAGAACCTGGTTTTATGGACCGCCAGAGGGCAGATGACCAATAAGGTTGTTAAAATCATACTGGGTGGTTTCAAGTATTAGCAGCAGGACTTAATCACGTATGATCAGGTTCAAATTGACAGATCCCAAACGTACAATCCTATTTGACCGCATGTTTCGTTGATAGACGACGGCCAGTGACTGAATGATGGATTAGCTTCCAGTCTGCCATAAGAGTCTACAGCCATGCATCATTCATGTGATTACTGTTAGTGACTAGACGGTACCTTCCAGACCACGATGTGCCAGGTGGGCTGCTGCAGCAGGGTGCCGTGGGCAGCGATGGTGGAGAACATGGTCTGACCGGCGCTCTTCCTGACGGCGGGCCGGGGGTCCACACACAGCTGGCCCAGCTTGGCGTACAGACACAGCCACAGGCAGTCGAAGGGAGGGGCCGGGTGGAAGGGCCTGTTCAAGGGCTCACCCTTTTCCTGAGCCTGCTTCTGCAGCGCGGCCTCCTCCCTCTCTAGTTCCTGGGTGATGGCCTCGCCCCTCTGGAAGAAGTAGTCAGAGATGTTCCACTGTGGGGGAAAACAGGGGGAGGGAGAGAGGTTGACTGAAATCACTAGCAGACAGTCACTTTCAAAAATCATTGTTGAAATACTAGAAAAGTAATACCTTGGGGGAACGCAACAGCAATTATAACAGTATCAACAAACTCAATACTATATAGGATATACAACAATATATGCCACATACTGCGGTCGTACCAGGAGTCCTATGGAGGTGAGGCTGATGTTGAGTTAGGATTAGCGTTAGTCATGGTGTGTTCAGTCTCACCAGGAGTCCAATGGAGGTGAGGCTAATGTTGAGTTAGGGTTAGCGTTAGTCATTGTGTGTTCCGTCTCACCAGGAGTCCAATGGAGGTGAGGCTAATGTTGAGTTAGGGTTAGCATTAGTCATGGTGTGTTCAGTCTCACCAGGAGTCCTATGGAGGTGAGGCTAATGTTGAGTTAGGGTTAGCATTAGTCATGGTGTGTTCAGTCTCACCAGGAGTCCTATGGAGGTGAGGCTAATGTTGAGTTAGGGTTGGCATTAGTCATTGTGTGTTCAGTCTCACCAGGAGTCCTATGGAGGTGAGGCTGATGTTGAGTTAGGGTTAGCATTAGTCATGGTGTGTTCAGTCTCACCAGGAGTCCTATGGAGGTGAGGCTGATGTTGAGCTCCTGGTTCTGGAGGCCGAAGCTGCCAGCTACGTCCACTACGATCTGGAGGCACGCGCAAGGCATGGTGGGGAGGAAGTCAGTCACCACCAACTGCAGGCACTGGAAGGCTGTTCGGATCAATGACTCTCTGGGGTACAGGAGGAAATACAGCAGGCGAGATCAATTAAAGGTGCACTACGCTAAAATAAATAAAATAGTTTGCCTCATTTCATTTTATGTGACAAAACAAGCAATGCATAGTGCAGAGAATCATTGTACAATCTAAACCACTGTGAAATATCTTCTTAAGAACACAAATTGTTATTTTCAGCTGTTTGAAGACGTACAAAACAAAAATTAAAAGACGCTCAAACAAAACTTAAGAACGGGAAACATAGCAATTGCACATATAGAACCGATCTACAGCTTCTTAGACTTGCTTTCAATGAAAATGACAGATCTATAACTCACATTTGGTCGGGTCACCCAAAAAGTAACATTACCTCTAAGTGTTACTACTGCGAAAATAGTAAAGAAGCACATCATCTCTGCACCGCTTCAACGTTATCCCTCTTCCCATCTATACTTTCATCCCTCCCTCGCTTTCTCACCCCTGGTCGTTGCGGATGGCCCCTATTACGCCCAGCACTAAGGGCCAGCCGGGCCCCAGACTGTCCCCTTGGCTCTGGAGGATCTGCAGCACGCTCTCCAGCTGCTTCTGACGGATGTCTGCATGGAGCACGTTGGACAGCTCCTTCAGCGGGTTCAACAACAGGAGCTGCAGCCTCTGACGGAGGGACAGAGGGCAACCAGTGAAGAACAAACACCATTGTAAATACAATCCATATTTACGTTTATTTAAATGTCTCCATTCCTTTGAAACTCTGTAATGTTTACTGTTTATTTCACACCTGTTTATTATCTATTTCACTTGCGTTGGCAATGTAAACATGTTTCCCATGCCAATAAATTAAAATGGAATTGACAGAGCGTGAGAGAGAGAGAGATGGGGACAGAGAGGAAGAAAGAGGGCAGGGAGTGGCCTTAAGATCTAAACATGCCAACTATGTGTGGGTGGGTTGGCATGGTGAAGCGAACTAATAGCTAGTCATCTAGCTATTATCACCTTCCATTGCATTGTAACAGTCTTCCAACTTCTAGACAGGAAATGTTCAAGCATCCCCTGTGTTTGGGTTACTGGGTGAAGATGAGAGAGATGGGGTAGTAGTAGTACCTGGTTCTGTGCCAGAGGGGGGTTGTGTTTGTAGGCCAGGCCAGCTTTGATTAGGGAGGTCACAGCCTCAGCCCCCCACTCTCTCATTCTGGCATTGGGGTGCTGGCAGACCTGCAGCAGGGAACAGAGGGTAGGCACACACACACACACAAGCATGGAGAGGGAGATCAGACATCACACAAGCATGGAGATCAGACATCACACAAGCATGGAGATCAGACATCACACAAGCACAGAGAGGAAGATCAGACATCACACAAGCACAGAGAGGAAGATCAGACATCACACAAGCACGGAGAGGGAGATCAGACATCACACAAGCACGGAGAGGGAGATCACACGGTACACGAGCACGGAGAGGGAGATCACACGGTACACGAGCGCGGAGAGGGAGATCACACGGTACACGAGCGCGGAGAGGGAGATCACACGGTACACGAGCACGGAGAGGGAGATCACACGGTACACGAGCACGGAGAGGGAGATCACACGGTACACGAGCACGGAGAGGGAGATCACACGGTACACGAGCACGGAGAGGAGAGATCACACGGTACACGAGCACGGAGAGGGAGATCACACGGTACACGAGCACGGAGAGGAGATCACACGGTACACGAGCACGGAGAGGGAGATCACACGGTACACGAGCACGGAGAGGGAGATCACACGGTACACGAGCACGGAGAGGGAGATCACACGGTACACGAGCACGGAGAGGGAGATCACACGGTACACGAGCACGGAGAGGGAGATCACACGGTACACAAGCACGGAGAGGGAGATCACACGGTACATGAGCATGGAGAGGGAGAAAGAGGAAGGGGGGTAGAGAGAGAGCGAAAGGGATCTGGGTCAGGGCTGTTCGAACAGTATGTCCACCCGGTGGTTAAAACACTATGCCTGTGATGAATGAAATAATGTCCTTCCATTTGACAGACAGATAATCATGAACGCTGTGTCGAGATCAGCTGGCTTTCAACGAGTTGCATTGTTGCTCATTACACCAATCCCCTGACAGCTACACCAACAGTGATTAAGACGCCATATTAGCACTATCCTTTACACCCCACAAGTGTCTGTTATCTACACGTTGCCCAACATGAAACAAGTATGTGACTTGTCTAGAAAGGCTGGCATATCATTACAGCTGATGTATATATTCAGATGTCTGTATAGCAGTGGTCACCAACCGGTCCATCTCCAAGGCATTCCTAATCAATCACCAAACATTTCTGTACAAAACCCAATGATAAAGCCTCGAGTTCCTATTATTTATTGTTTCGCGCTGTTGACGGTAGGTGCACTTGATTCAGTAGCCCTAGTGTCCTGGGGAAGGCAACGTGTTCCCATTTTGAACGATTTCACGAGCCTGAAGGTAGAACTCAGTCTACCCAGCAGGCCCAGAGAGCAAATCTAGTACACCTATAGGCCTACTGCTGGCCAATCAGATAGCTCATATCACTGTGTCTGCACAGTTTCCTGGAGCCATAGACCGTAACACACAGCAAAGTTGATAATGTGAGATTTCAAAACCATGACGAGAGAGACTGAATGAATACAGCAAAGAGCAGTTTTTATGAGTAAGTTCCTGTTTAAGTTGTTATTCAGCCCTGTCAGCACTTTGTTCAACACTTTTATAGGCCATAAAATGCATGATTGGATAAACTTTTATTGCTATTATTTGCGGCTTGTGTCTTTTTTAATATCGAGGACTATTCATGCAGTGATGCCATCAGCTGGAAGATGGTGAGTCAGGTGACAGGCAGCCTCACAGCTGCTCCCCTCCCTCACCTCAGACTGACCATCAGAAGCAGGTCATCAGTTATGCTCACTCAGCGGTGCCTCAAGAAATACAACAAATGATCTATTACAGTGTGATCATATACCTACAATTTTTAAATATAATTTCTAAATAGTCTGAGAAGAACAACAATGGCAGGACAATTCAAGCATAGCCAATATGCAGTGATAATGTATTGGGCTTATAGCCTGCTACAGAACTGTTTACAATTGGTTAATGTTGGATAGGATTATGTTTGAAAAAAGTGTGAAAAAGGGAAGTATAATCGAAGCAATAGATCTCGGTCTGCTTTTTGACCCAGAACGTGATCTGTCCTCAGAAAAGGTTGGCGACAACTGCTGTATAGTATGCATACAAACAAAAACAAAGTTCCAGAAATGCAACTCAAGCGAGGAAATTTAGATCAAACATAACAGCGAAGGAAACATAAATGTGTTGCAAGCTGCACATTGCATACTCTCAGCTCCAACACATTGCATACTCTCAGCTCCAACACATTGCATACTCTCAGCTCCAACACATTGCATACTCTCAGCTCCAACACATTGATTACCAGGCAGAGGCACAGGGAATGAGAGTGAAAGCAAATGATTGGGAGGAGAAGTTTCCGAGCTTACCTTCTGCAAAACAGACATGGGTTGCAAAAGAGAGGGAGATAGAGAAAAGAGAACGGTTCGTTTCAGACAGACCACACACACACACACACACACACACAACAGGTGTATTACTTTTACTACACAGAGGACAGATGCCACTCAAGGAATTACAAACGGGGGAGTTACTACCATTACCACGAAATTAAAGGGCTCGAGAAGTATCTATTGAAGTTTTCCCAAAATACCACTGCAATTGACCTGGGTTCAAATACTATTTGAAATATTTCAAATACTTTCAAAGTTAGCTTGGGCCTGCCTGGAATGTGAGATTGGTAGTTCCATATTGGGATTATTCTACTGGTCCATTTAAAGCAAGCAAGCTCAATCAAGTACAGATTTGAAATTATAAAAAAATATTATTTGAACCCTGGACTTCACTACCCACCTCTTCCATTATGATGGTATATAAAGGTCTACAGGTGGTCTATAATAGTGAATGGAAGACTTACCTCCAGTAGATGTCCAGTGAGGGGCCTCCACAGGATCTCTATACGGTCCATGTTGACCAGGCCGGTCTCCAGCAGCTTGGCAACAGCAAACAGAGACGGCTCCTGGATACAGGACGAGAACAGAACATACGAGTGACTGGTTCGGTGGATATAAGCATTACACATTTAGTAACACAAGGCGGCACATACAGAAGATGGGGATGTCATACGTTGTTGCTCTGGCTACATGCACGTATAGTAGTTACCTTGTTAGTTCCATAGGCCATCTCCACAGCCTCCAGAGAGAGGGAGCACAGTGCGTTGATCAGGTGATGCAGTGACACGTCGTCTAAGTACTGGGAGCTCTCAAAGAGCCTAGACAGGATGTTGGAGATGACAGGCAGGTCCGTCATCACAGCCGTGGTCAGCACCTGTAACCAACAGACATCAGAGGAGTCAGGTTTGTCTGTTAGGATCCAGCAGAGCTACGTACCTTAGTGTGGTGTCTAGCTTTGAAGGCTGAATAGCCAATGAAACCCTACGGAGGCTGTTGCTAATTGATGCAGAGAATTTAACTAATTATAGTGTGACTGTGTAAGGCAGGGCGATCGATTTGTGGTCTTGTATTACCGTGCTTGGCCCCTCTACTGCACGACCAGGCTTCAGAGCACCTCCAACCCCAGGCTTCAGACCTAGGATCCACACCAGGTGCTGGGAGAGGAGAGGGAAGGTGGGAGATAGACAGAACAGGAAGAGTGGAGTGGGTGGTGAGAAAAGTCAGAGTGATTCACTCAGACTACTTCCACTATATAAATCAGAACAACAAAAAATGTTTTTATGAATTTAAATATTTAGGCTTGTCAATATCAACAATAAAAAATCCCAGCTTGGTTATAATACGGTGTAAAACTGTACCAGTGTGTGTGTGTGTGGCAGAGGAGGCTGTTGGGGGGAGCTATAGGAGGAGGACAGGCTCATTGTAATGGCTGAAATTGAATAAATGGAACGGTATCAAACAGGGAAACCAAGTTTGACTGTTCCATTTATTCCATTCTAGCCATTACAATGAGCCCATCCTCCTACAGCTTCGCCCACCAGCCTCCTCTGGTGTGTGGTGGATACAGTATGGTGGAAGTGTACCTGCAGCGTGGCCAGCACCAGCTGCCAGGAGGTTCCCAGCACCACCCCATGGCAGTGGGCCAGGTTCAACAAGGTCCGCATACACTGGATATTCTTAGCTGTCAGCTGATAGATGGAGAGATGGAGTTATGCAACACTACTGTTTAGATGTGTGAACGTCTAACATTTGCTCATACGGTGCCCTCTAGTTGTGGTGTTGTAGTAAATGTTCTGTAGAGGTACACTACATGACAAAAGGTATTTGGACACCTGCTTATAGAACATCTCAGTCCAAAATTGTGGGCATTAAAATGGAGTTGGTACCTCCTTTGCTGCTATAACAGCCTCCACTTCTGGGAAGGCTATCCAATAGATGTTGGAGCATTGCAGCAGGGACTTGCTTCCATTCAGCCACAAGAGCATTAATGAGGTCGGGCACTGATGTTCGGAGTTTAGGCCTGACTCGCAGTCAGCGTTCCAATTTATCCCAAAGGTGTTCAATAGGGTTGAGGTCAGGGAATGTCAATGTATGCTGTAACGTTAAGATTTCCCTTCACTTGAACTAAGGCCTAGTCCGAACCATGATAAACAGCCCCAGACCATTAATCCTCCTCCACCAAACTTTACAGATGGCACTATGCATTGGGGCATGTAGCGTTCTCCTGGCATCCTCCAAACCCAGATTCATCTATCAGACTGCCAGATGGTGAAGCGTGATTCATCACTCCAGAGAACGCGTTTCCACTGCTCCAGAGTCCAATGGCAGCAAGCTTTACACCACTCCAGCCGACGCTTGGCATTGTGCATGGTGATCTTAGCCTTGTGTGAGGCTATTCGGCCATGGAAACGCATTTCATGACGTTCCCGGCAAACAGTTCGTGTCCCAGCCGTTGCTTCCAGAGGCAGTTTCAAACTCAGTAGTGAGTTCGAACTGAGGACAGACGATTTTCACGCGCTTCAGCACTCTGCGGTCCCGTTTTGTGAGATTGTGTGGCCTACCACTTCGCGGCTGAGCCGTTGTTTCTCCTAGACGTTTCCACTTCACAATAACAGTACTTACAGTTGACCGGGGCAGCTCTAGCAGGGCAGAAATTTGACGAACTGACTTGTTGGAAAGATGGTATCCTATGACGGTGCCATGTTGAAAGTCACTGAGCTCTTCAGTGATGCCATTCTACTGCCAATGTTTGTCTATGGAGATTGCATGACTGTGTGCTCAATTTGATACACCCGTCAGCGATGTGAGTGGCTGAAATATGCGAATCCACTCATTTGAAGGTGTGTCCACAAACACTAAATACACAAAAGTATCTTACCACCACAGTGTCCTTTAGATGTGGTGTTGTAGTAATGTTGTGTAGAGGTAATCTTACCACCACAGTGGCATTTAGATGTGGTGTTGTAGTAATGTTGAGTAGAGGTAATCTTACCACCACAGTGGCATTTAGATGTGGTGTTGTAGTAATGTTGTGTAGAGGTAATCTTACCACCACAGTGGCCTTTAGATGTGGTGTTGTAGTAATGTTGAGTAGAGGTAATCTTACCACCACAGTGGCATTTAGATGTGGTGTTGTAGTAATGTTGAGTAGAGGTAATCTTACCACCACAGTGGCCTTTAGATGTGGTGTTGTAGTAATGTTGAGTAGAGGTAATCTTACCACCACAGTGGCATTTAGATGTGGTGTTGTAGTAATGTTTACCACCACAGTGGAATTTAGATGTGGTGTAGTAATGTTGAGTAATCTTACCACCACAGTGGCCTTTAGATGTGGTGTTGTAGTAATGTTGAGTAGAGGTAATCTTACCACCACAGTGGCATTTAGATGTGGTGTTGTAGTAATGTTGAGTAGAGGTAATCTTACCACCACAGTGGAATTTAGATGTGGTGTTGTAGTAATGTTGAGTAGAGGTAATCTTACCACCACAGTGGAATTTAGATGTGGTGTTGTAGTAATGTTGAGTAGAGGTAATCTTACCACCACAGTGGCATTTAGATGTGGTGTTGTAGTAATGTTGTGTAGAGGTAATCTTACCACCACAGTGGAATTTAGATGTGGTGTTGTAGTAATGTTGTGTAGAGGTAATCTTACCACCACAGTGGCATTTAGATGTGTTGTAGTAATGTTGAGTAGAGGTAATCTTACCACTACAGTGCCTTGGGGCTGTACAGAGAGAGGCTGTCCCACAGCCACCACCTGCTGATGAGACTCACTGGAGGAACTGATGATCTGAACACTCTGGCCCTGGATGGAGTAGGCTGAGGAGGACAGGAGAAAACACATTTGATTTGAGTCCACAACAAAAGTAATGATCACAAGGACCAAATCTTTTGAAGGTCCAAAAATAGATTTAGACTCCTTGGTCCACGATGACTTTGTTATTTTCTCTTCTTCATGATGTATCTCACAGACAGGCAAACACCCCTGATAATAACACACAAGCCAGTCATTTCCATGTATATACTTCACTGAGTGACTGTGACAAGCCAGCTACATGCTACAGAGACTTGATTTATTAACTCCCTAGCAAACATCGATCCTGCTGAAGCCATTTTGCATGCTCGATCTATCACAGAAAATATGCAAATAGCGTGTGTGTGTGAGACTGTGACCTCCCCGACACATTAATCTTTGTGTTACTAATTAGAGGGAACAAGAAAACAGTTGAGGCACAGCCAGGATTAATGACATATAAGTGGGGCATCACAGTGGTTAGTATGGAGATCACACACAGCCAGGGCTCTAGAGCTTCACACTCTCACAAACGTATACAGAGAGACTTGGGATGAAAAGCGCATTAAGTGTACAAATAAACAACTAACTACCACCGGCTTGTCAAGTTCCTCAGAGGCACGTATGTATAATTACCACAGAGCTGATGCAGCAAAGCCATGAGGGAAGACTGCTATGAACGCACACAAACATACGCGCTCACACATGCATGCACCCACCACCCCCACACACGCAGGGTACTGACGTACACGCGCCAGTGTTTCCCCTAGACATTTTTGGAGGGTGCGTTGTAGTGGCCTTGGCCAATGGCACGGTTTTAGAGGCTGTCTTCTTAGCTGCAGAGACAAAATGTTGCTGTTTTAAAGCTAATTTTGCCTTCTACACATTTTGCCACGGAGCGGAGAGAATATTTTCAGTTTTAAAGCAAATTCCCTTAACTTCTGCACATTTGGCCATGGCTTATGCCTTGTTCTTATGCTATCGGGCTTAAACATTACAACAAAATCATTGGGGGTCCCATGTCATCACATTTTTTTAATTTTAGATTCTCCCCGACTGTCTAGTTTTCATGTTGGTGATTATTAGTTCTCACAGATGATCT
Source organism: Oncorhynchus nerka (assembly GCF_034236695.1). Classification (NCBI taxonomy): domain Eukaryota; kingdom Metazoa; phylum Chordata; class Actinopteri; order Salmoniformes; family Salmonidae; genus Oncorhynchus; species Oncorhynchus nerka. The sequence continues at coordinate 19,023,218 of NC_088412.1, forward strand.
TATTTAAAAGTATATAGCACCATTATATTTTCTTTATACTTGATATCTTGTTTTAGTGGTTTAAGTTTACACTGAAAAAGTTTTACCTTCCCAAATGTTTAGTAAAAATGTTTTTTTTTGCAGTGTCGGTTTAGCATCCACGACTGACCCTTGTTAAGGTTGGCTGTATTACTGCTGAGGACAGTCAGGGCGTAGTGTGGGGGCAGCGAGGCCTTGCAGATGGCTGTGATGAAGGCGTCGCGGGGCGTCACGAGGCCCAGGCGACCACACAGCGCGGCCACGGTCAGCTCTGCCTTCAGGATGCTCTCTGTCGCAGTCTCATCTGTACTGGAGGGGGACGAGACAGAGGGGGTTATGGGTTTGGAACAAACCTAACTGCCGCAACGTCTTCACTTTTTGACGCGTTAAAAAAACGTTCATAAAACCGTTTCATCTGCAGACTCCTTACACAGCAACTTATGGTCTAGGGACCTTCGTTGCTGGGCGCAGTAGTTTCAACTACTTGTGTTGCTCCTGAACTTAACACTGACCTTGAGTTTCCCCTGTCAAACTATCAAGTTACTTTGAGGGGATACTAAATACCTTTATTTTGAGGGGGATACTAAATACATTTGTGGGGATACTAAATACCTTTATTTTGAGGGGATACTAAATACATTTGATGGGATACTAAATACATTTGAGGGGATACTAAATACCTTTATTTTGAGGGGATCCTAATAATACCTTTATTTTGAGGGGATACTAAATACATTTGATGAGGATACTAAATACATTTGAGGGATACTAAATACCTTTATTTTGAGAGGATACAAAATACCTTTATTTTGAGGGGATACAAAATACTTTATTTTGAGGGGATACTAAATACATTTGAGAGATACTAAATACATTTGAGGGATACTAAATACATTTGAGGGGATACTAAATACATTTGAGGGGATACTAAATACCTTTATTTTGAGGGGATACTAAATACATTTGAGAGGATACTAAATACATTTGAGAGGATACTAAATACATTTGAGAGGATACTAAATACATTTGAGAGGATACTAAATACCTTTATTTTGAGGGGATACTAAATACATTTGAGAGGATACTAAATACCTTTATTTTGAGGGGATACTAAATAGATTTGAGAGGATACTAAATACATTTGAGAGGATACTAAATACATTTGAGAGGATACTAAATACATTTGAGAGGATACTAAATACATTTGAGGGGATACTAAATACATTTGAGGGGATACTAAATACATTTGAGGGGATACTAAATACATTTGAGGGGATACTAAGTACCTTTATTTTGAGGGGATACTAAGTACCTTTATTTTGAGGGGATACTAAGTACCTTTATTTTGAGGGGATACTAAATACCTTTATTTTGAGGGGATACTAAATACATTTGAGGGGATACTAACTACATTTGAGGGGATACTAAATACCTTTATTTTGAGGGGATACTAAATACCTTTATTTGAGAGGATACTAAATACATTTGAGGGATACTAATAATACATTTGGGATACTAACTACATTTGAGGGGATACTAAATACCTTTATTTTGAGGGGATACTAAATACCTTTATTTTGAGGGGATACTAAATACATTTGAGGGGATACTAAATACATTTGAGGGGATACTAACTACATTTGAGGGGATACTAAATACCTTTATTTTGAGGGGATACTAAATACCTTTATTTTGAGGGGATACTAAATACCTTTATTTTGAGGGGATACTAAATACCTTTATTTTGAGGGGATACTAAATACCTTTATTTTGAGGGGATACTAAATACCTTTATTTTGAGGGGATACTAACTACATTTGAGGGGATACTAAATACCTTTATTTTGAGGGGATACTAAATACCTTTATTTTGAGGGGATACTAAATACCTTTATTTTGAGGGGATACTAAATACATTTGAGGGGATACTAAATACATTTGAGAGGATACTAAATACATTTATTCTGAGAGGATACTAAATACATTTGAGGGGATACTAAATACCTTTATTTTGAGGGGATACTAAATACATTTGAGGGGATCCTAATAATACCTTTATTTTGAGGGGATACTAAATACCTTTATTTTGAGGGGATACTAAATACCTTTATTTTGAGGGGATACTAAATACCTTTATTTTGAGGGGATACTAAATACCTTTATTTTGAGGGGATACTAAATACCTTTATTTTGATACTAAATACATTTGAGAGGGGATACTAAATACATTTGAGGGATATAAATTTTGAGGGATACTAATACATTTATTTTTTGAGGGATACTAAAATACATTTGAGGGGATACTAAATACATTTGAGGGGATACTAAATACATTTGAGGGGATACTAAATACATTTGAGGGGATACTAAATACATTTGAGGGGATACTAAATACATTTGAGGGGATGCTAATAATACCTTTATTTTGAGGGGATACTAAATACATTTGAGGGGATACTAAATACATTTGAGGGGATACTAAATACCTTTATTTTGAGGGGATACTAAATACATTTGAGGGGATACTAAATACATTTGAGAGGATACTAAATGCCTTTATTTTGAGAGGATACTAAATGCCTTTATTTTGAGGGGATACTAAATACATTTGCGGGGATACTAAATACCTTTATTTTGAGGGGATACTAAATACCTTTATTTTGAGGGGATACTAAATACCTTTATTTTGAGGGGATACTAAATACCTTTATTTTGAGGGGATACTAAATACATTTGAGGGGATACTAAATACCTTTATTTTGAGGGGATACTAAATACCTTTATTTTGAGGGGATACTAAATACATTTGAGGGGATACTAAATACATTTGAGGGGATACTAAATACCTTTATTTTGAGGGGATACTAAATACCTTTATTTTGAGGGGATAAAATACCTTTATTTTGAGGATACTAAATACCTTTATTTTGAGGGGATACTAAATACCTTTATTTTGAGGGGATACTAAATACATTTGAGGGATCCTAATAATACTTTATTTTGAGGGATACTAAATACCTTTATTTTGAGGGGATACTAAATACCTTTATTTTGAGGGGATACTAAATACCTTTATTTTGAGGGGATACTAAATACCTTTATTTTGAGGGGATACTAAATGCCTTTATTTTGAGGGGATACTAAATACATTTGAGGGGATCCTAATAATACCTTTATTTTGAGGGGATACTAAATACCTTTATTTTGAGGGGATACTAAATACCTTTATTTTGAGGGGATACTAAATACCTTTATTTTGAGGGGATACTAAATACATTTGAGAGGATACTAATACATTTATTTTGAGGGGATAGTAATACATTTATTTTGAGGGGATACTAAATACATTTGAGGGGATACTAAATACATTTGAGAGGATACTAAATACATTTGAGGGGATCCTAAATACATTTGAGGGGATCCTAAATAACTTTATTTTGAGGGGATACTAAATACATTTGAGAGGATACTAAATACATTTGAGGGGATACTAAATACATTTGAGGGGATACTAAATACATTTGAGGGGATACTAAATACATTTGAGGGGATACTAAATACATTTGAGGGGATACTAAATACATTTGAGGGGATGCTAATAATACCTTTATTTTGAGGGGATACTAATAATACCTTTATTTTGAGGGGATACTAAATACATTTGAGGGGATACTAAATACATTTCAGGGGATACTAAATACATTTCAGGGGATACTAAATACCTTTAAGGGGATACTAAATACCTTTATTTTGAGGGGATACTAAATACATTTGAGGGGATACTAAATACATTTGAGAGGATAATAAATGCCTTTATTTTGAGGGGATACTAAATACATTTGAGGGATACTAAATACATTTGAGGGGATACTAAATACATTTGAGGGGATCCTAAATACATTTGAGGGGATACTAAATACATTTGAGGGGATACTAAATACATTTGAGAGGATACTAAATACATTTGAGAGGATCCTAAATACATTTGAGGGGATCCTAAATACATTTGAGGGGATCCTAAATACATTTGAGGGGATCCTAAATACATTTGAGGGGATCCTAAATACATTTGAGGGGATCCTAAATACATTTGAGGGGATCCTAAATACCTTTATTTTGAGGGGATACTAATAATACCTTTATTTTGAGGGGATACTAAATACCTTTATTTTGAGGGGATACTAAATACCTTTATTTTGAGGGGATACTAAATACATTTGAGGGTATACTAAATACATTTGAGGGTATACTAAACACATTTACTTTGAGGTGATCTATAAGAAGGGTTGTTTACCTGGCATCCAGCAGGAGAGAGAGCGCAGCCAGTAGACCACACCAACATGCACTGACCATCTCCTCCCATACCAGATGGGCCCCTGACAGAGAAACACTAGTTAGCAACAGAGTGGAAAAGCAATATACTTTTGTACAGATATCTATATTTAAAAATGCTACATAAGCTTTTGCATAGGGATGACAAAAGAGTGCATCACCGTGGTAAGCCTACATTGATAAACTCCCTCAGGAAGTGTAGGTACTGGATTGGCCACTAGAGGTCAGAAAAGTGCTTCAAAGTTCAAGATTTGCACACCTACAGAATGTCAAGCTAAGATTCAGCACTTTCTGTAGGCCCAGAGAAGCCCCCCCAGTCCTAACCCCTGACCCTCATCCCCCTCCCCTCTATTCACCAGGCTCAAGCTGGGTGTTCTGGTCTGGGTTGGCCTCCCTGCATACAGCCGCCTCCTCCTCCTCCTTGGCCAACGCTCTCTCTATCATGGAAGTGATGCCTCGGACCAGGTCCAGCAGGGCGCTGAAGGCCACAGACATAGCATAACCCTCTGGGATAGACGGGGGCTCCACCTTGTCCAACATCTCCAGACTGGCGGAGGAAGAGAGAGTAATGATGTGAATCAGTGTGTGTTAGTGTGTGTGCAGTTGCTGAGAACCACTTCTCTACCCTGCTGAGGCGCATGAATGTGCGTATATTACATCAAAAGGAGCTGCGTGCAATCACTCTTGTTAAGCTCCTACTAACAAACTATTTTTAACTGGACTGCTGCTTATATTAAACCCCTGCAGGATCAGCTGTCCCTGACCATTTGTTCCTGTATTAAACACCTGCAGGATCAGCTGTCCCTGACCTTTTGTTCCTGTATTAAACACCTGCAGGATCCTGACCATTTTGTTCCTGTCCCTGACCTGTTTGTTCCTGTATTAAACCCTGCAGGATCCATTAGCACCTGCAGGATCAGCTGTCCCTGACCATTTGTTCCTGTATTAAACACCTGCAGGATCAGCTGTCCCTGACCTTTTGTTCCTGTATTAAACACCTGCAGGATCAGCTGTCCCTGACCTTTTGTTCCTGTATTAAACACCTGCAGGATCAGCTGTCCCTGACCATTTGTTCCTGTATTAAACACCTGCAGGATCAGCTGTCCCTTTTGACCTTTTCCCTGTTCCTGTATTAAACACCTGCAGGATCAGCTGTCCCTGACCTTTTGTTCCTGTATTAAACACCTGCAGGATCAGCTGTCCCTGACCATTTGTTCCTGTATTAAACACCTGCAGGATCAGCTGTCCCTGACCTTTTGTTCCTGTATTAAACACCTGCAGGATCAGCTGTCCCTGACCTTTTGTTCCTGTATTAAACACCTGCAGGATCAGCTGTCCCTGACCATTTGTTCCTGTATTAAACACCTGCAGGATCAGCTGTCCCTGACCTTTTGTTCCTGTATTAAACACCTGCAGGATCAGCTGTCCCTGACCATTTGTTCCTGTAGCTGTTAAACACCTGCAGGATCAGCTGTCCCTGACCTTTTTCCTGTTCCTGTATTAAACACCTGCAGGATCAGCTGTCCCTGACCTTTTGTTCCTGTATTAAACACCTGCAGGATCAGCTGTCCCTGACCATTTGTTCCTGTATTAAACACCTGCAGGATCAGCTGTCCCTGACCTTTTTCCTGTTTAAACACCTGTATTAAACACCTGCAGGATCAGCTGTCCCTGACCATTTGTTCCTGTATTAAACACCTGCAGGATCAGCTGTCCCTGACCTTTTGTTCCTGTATTAAACACCTGCAGGATCAGCTGTCCCTGACCATTTGTTCCTGTATTAAACACCTGCAGGATCAGCTGTCCCTGACCTTTTGTTCCTGTATTAAACACCTGCAGGATCAGCTGCCCCTGACCTTTTGTTCCTGTATTAAACACCTGCAGGATCAGCTGTCCCTGACCATTTGTCCATTACAGAAACACAATGTTGAGGTAGATGTTGACTGACAACTCTAACAACTCTTTCTCCTGCATCAACAAACCAGCGTCTATAACATAAAAACAGCAGCATTGTTTCATCTCCTCATAATTACAGCCAACAGATGCTACTCCCACCCTCGCATTTTCAGCTATACAATAGTTAAAAATAGCGAATGTGTCCACTCTGGTCTTGGCACATGCTCTCTAGCCAACAACGTGCAGATACAGTGCAGCTAGGTTCAGATACAGTGCAGCTAGGTTCAGATACAGTGCAGCTAGGTTCAGATACAGTGCAGCTAGGTTCAGATACAGTGCAGCTAGGTTCAGATACAGTGCAGCTAGGTTCAGATACAGTGCAGCTAGGTTCAGATACAGTGCAGCTAAGTTCAGATACAGTGCAGCTAGGTTCAGATACAGTGCAGTTAGGTTCAGATACAGTGCAGCTAGGTTCAGATACAGTGCAGCTAGGTTCAGATACAGTGCAGCTAGGTTCAGATACAGTGCAGCTAGGTTCAGATACAGTGCAGCTAAGTTCAGATACAGTGCAGCTAAGTTCAGATACAGTGCAGCTAGGTTCAGATACAGTGCAGCTAGGTTCAGATACAGTGCAGCTAGGTTCGTTTACATGACATTATTATGGAACAAGAATATCTGTCAAAGGCAGTCAAGCATTGATCATCATATCACAAGAATAGGACCCTTGATATTTATTGGAAAAGAGCATCAAGCTCATCACCGTGCACTTTCACAACCCTGTGAAGTTCATCATAACTTATGTCATCTGTAGCCTAATAAAATGTATGGTTTCCTGAGTCGTAGTCTGGTTGGAGTGGGAAGACCACACACCATATCATCGCGTGACTCCAAGTTTACTTTGATATGATGGTTATTATATCAATAATTGTTTCCATCACCATTTCGCATATAATTAATTTTACTGACACAAATAAGATCCCACCAGGTCGAACGAATAAATGATCTGTTGGTGTTTATGAAATTGTACCGAAACTTCCTTTTTCCATCACAACTGTCTTGTTTTTCTTTTATATGGACTTTACTTGCATAAAAACTGTGGATGGAAACATGGTTATTGTGTGTAATAATTGGATTGGTGATTTCTATCTAGACAGCAATAGCTAGATATCTAGTGTAAGTGTGTGTGTATATTACTACTGACTAGGTAGCCTTGGCGCTGCCCTGAACACTGACGGTCATGAGGGGGATCCAGGTACCGCGGTACTCAAAGGCAGCCTGTGTGGTTAGACTCCCACCCTGACCTCCTGCGCCTGGACCCCCCTGGGCAGCCCCCTGGGCAGCCCCCTGGGCCCCTGACCCACCTAGGAAGGGGGACAGAGAGATTAGGGAGACACAGAGATAGGGAGAGAGAGGAGGAAAAAGAATGGGCTGTTAGTGTTGGAACAAAAGCCTGCACCCTGCAGACCACACTCTCCTGCACCCTCCTGAGTTGACCACTCCGATCCTAGACTCCTTCCTTTACCTCACCATAAGTTCCACTACATTATATGTCAAAAGCTATAACACGAAAGGTCAACACTACTGACCGGTGGAAGTGTTGGTAGCAGCAGGATTTCCTGTGTTGAGGACAATAAAGAGGGACTGGATGAAGGAGCCCAGAGCATTGACGATGTCCCTGAACACCTTGGTGGAGTGCTGCTTCATGTCATAGGACAAGCAGAAAGACCTGGGTGAACAGGGGGAGATGAAGGGACTTAGAAAAGTGGATGGGGGGTTGGGTAGAACATAGAATCTAATAATAATAATAATTATTTAGTGGGTGATTATATTTGTCCTTTTACACACATGCACAAGCATGTATTATATGAATGTGTGAACTGGAAAGGTTTTTATGCTAATCCCAACTCCCCCTGAGACACCCTTGGAGAGTGGGGGTCATGGCCAGGGTCAGCCATTATCAACGGCGATATGTTGAAGTTATGTGGTAAGTTTAGTGATGAAGGTGTGTGTGTAGGGTAAAGTCAGTGTGTGCACTCCTCCTACTCACCGTAGCAGGTGTGGCTGTACACACAGCCTGTGGACTGACTCCACGGCCACAGCTCTAAGCCACTGAGGCTTCTCTCCATCCAGGAACTTCACCAGCAGAGACAGGAAGATCTCACACTCTGTCACCTACAGCAACACAGACAAACACACACCTCAGCTCCCCAAGCTAACTATCCACACACTTCTGGCTCTAAAATAAGACAACAGGATTTGTGGAAAATTGAAATTTCAACTTACTTCCTAATTTCAAATGGACTTGACCCTAACTATAGTTCCTGCTTTGGCGCTCACCACTAGACTGTAGTTGTGTTTGATGATGTAAGTACAGAGAACACAGTACTTGGTAGTAGATAGCTGTAACTGACTCTCACCAGTAGGCTGTAGAAGTGTTTGATGAGCACAGATACCACTCTGAGCAGCCTCATGCAGATGGGGAAGTAGGGTTTTTCTACAGGGGCTGGGGAGGCGGCGCTGCTGTTGCCTTGACGGAACTTGATGTTGGGGGAGAACAGCTTGATGATCAGCGGACACACACGCTCCTTCAGCAGGAAGCTGAACTCCTGGTGCTACACAGGGGTCAGAGGTTAGAGGGCAATGGTTAGAGGGCAATCCCCCACAGAGTTGGGGATCACAGTCCAAATACAAGACACCTACAGTGAGATGAGATGTTGTATTGTATTCTATTTCAATGCAGATAATACTTGATTGTGTTGTATTGCATTGTACCATACTTTACTGCATCATATTGTATTAAGTTGTATTTCATTGTAAAGTATAATACTGTACTGTACTGTGTATTCACCTGCAGGAAGACCCTAGGGAAGTCATTGAGGACCGACTCCAGGAGCTCCAGACCAAACGTCCGTGTCATCTCTGTCATCCCTACCAGCCAGTAGGGGGCATCAGCATTTACTAGCTGACATAGGTCCTGGAGGGACACACACGGAAATGGGGATGTAGACATAGGACAGCTGGAGACAGCTACTAGCATTGCCTCTGTGATACAGTCTGGAAGTATGGGCTGCACATATCTTATGACAGCATGGCTGTTTCATTCCACAAAACTGATCCCTACCTTACCCTTTTCTACCCCTCGCTTCCCCTCCCTCCCCCTTCTCCTCGTTCCCCCCCCTCCTCGTTCCCCCTTCCCCTACCCTCGCTCCCCCCCCCTACCCCTCGTTCCCCCTTCCCCAACCCTCATTCCCGTGTTTCCCTCTGTTCCCCCTTCCCCCTTCCCCTATCCTCGTTCCCCCCTACCCTCACCCTTCCACCTCTAGCCCAACCCCTTCCCCGTTCCCCCCTACCCCTTCCCCGTGTTCTCCCCTCCCCCGTTCCCCCCTTCCCCACCTCGTCCCCCCCCCCTTGCCTTGGCCCCCCCCTTGCCCTGGCCCTCGTTCCCCCCCCCTGGCCCTCGTTCCCCCCTTGCCCTGGCCCTCTCGTTCCCCTCCCTGGCCCTCGTTCCCTCCCTGGCCCTCGTTCCCTCCCTGGCCCTCGTTCCCTCCCATACCACTTTTACTCTACCCTAGCTACACCTCCTCTTCTGATAGGAGAGAGGGTAAATGTTGGGTACAGTGAGAGGTATGGAGGACTGTCTCCACCTGGTGGACGTACCTGGAACAGCATGTAGGCGTCTTTAGCACTGGGCCTCAGGGTGCTAACAGATCTCCGGTTAGTGTTACCCTGGACTGGAGGAGGCTGGTCCACGATGTCTGGAGGAGAGGAGAGAGGGAGGGAGGGAGAGACAACTTTAGAAACAGCTGTGGCTACAAGCCTGGAGGGATTAATCTCTCATCAAACAATGACACAAACACTCTCAGAAAAGACCGGTCCAAAACCTACCTCAGGAGGGAAAAGTCACGCAATTAAATTGTGATTTCCAATCCCAGTTATACTAAACTAAGACGTAGAGTGGAAAGACAGCAGTGTGAAAACTAAAGGGGCCAAACCAAAACCTCAACAAGTCATGTTATATTCACTGAAGTCATGGGATAAGCAGCTTTAGGCAATCTAAGGAGAAACAAATTCCCTTCCCTTCCTCTGTGGCATGGTCAAAGTTAGAGGGAAAGAGGAGGGTTGGAGAGAGGAAGTGGGATTCTAGAATACTGATGTAAAGTTCTGTGGCTGCAACCTCCACCTTCATCTAAAGTGTACACTTGCGCACTTCCCTTTGTGGATCTAACAATGACTCAACTCTGAATCAATGGCAAAAAGAAAACAGTAGAGTCCGGGAACTCCATTTCCCATGAGCACTCTGCTCAGACCTTTGAAGCGCTCGTCCTCCGCGACCATCCTCTCGAATACCACGGTGACGACTTGTCTGACGGTGGCGGCGGCTGTGTTGTTGGTGATGTTGTCCTTGGTGAAGTGCAGGCGGAAACACAGCACGATAGCCTGGGAGGGAGGCGGCGAGGAGACACAGGCTCTGTTACAATAGCCAGCCTAACATAGCCTCCCACCAAGAATCAAGCCATGTACTGGGTAATACATTCTAAGTGGTATGCTAGTATGAACATTGGAACGTAGTCAGATTTACTAAGGCACACATCTGGATTAACATGTACGTGGAAACCAACTCCCTAGGCAATATGAGACGTGTTTGGGACACAGCATGTACTATCTGACTGTACCTTGAATATATAAAAGTGTCTGCAATGTGTGTGCTGAGTGTACGGTACCTTGGACAGGACTTGGTCATGTACCACTGTGTTGGTGGTGAGCAGCACTAACACAGTCTGCAGCAGCTTCAGTTCCTCCAGCCCGTTCTCCATCAACTGCCACAGCATGTTAATGATGTTCCCTGCTGCAGCCTGATGAACACACACAACACATGGTTAGACATGTAGCCTACTTGTACACCCAGGAGGCAGCGACAGTCACAATTTACTGGAATGTGACAGAACCAGAGGAAGTGAGAGGAGCTCTAGAGGTCATAGACACAGACATGTACACACAGATAGACACACGGCAGCGGCCGACCGGACCAGCCAACACCACATCAGGGTCAGGGAGTCACATTGGCATTCTTTCAGCCAAACCCAGCCACTGTGGCACTCCAGTGACATTGTCTTAATACCGACACCACCCCCTTAACCCTCCCCCTTCGTTAACAACGATCCCTCGAATCGCATCAAGTCGGAGTGGGGTCCAGTTTCCTAGATACACAGCCACAAAGTCCAAATTTGGCTAGATCATAAAGATTGTCTAAATTTAAGGTTAAGGTTTGGTTTAAAATCTGATTTTAAGATAAATTGTAGAAATAGGCACGATTTATTGGTTAGACTTGTGGCTGTGTTAACTATTGAGGAATGTGCATCCCAATACAACCTTGAGCGAGGCATAGTGCCTTTTCAGCCCTCTATTCAGCCCTCTAAACACCAAATGAAGCGAATCGAGTTGCTAACTTGCGAACGAGTGGTACTCAAAACTCCCATGAAGCTCTGCGACCCAAGGCTAGAAAGTTGCTTCAGGAAAGATGGCTGACAAAAATACTAGGACGGAAGCAAATATCATTTCTTACAACTTCATGCTAAAAAAATGTACAGTTAAGAGGAATATGTTAGTTAATGTAGAGAAATGGCCTATGCATATTTATTTGTCATTAAGGTAATTTACAAACAAAAAAGCTAAAGCATTTACTGCAAATGTTAGGTACAATTGTGAAAGCTTGCCTTGCTGTTCATAAAAAAAGATGTCAATCACTTGCCATTGCTCTTTATTGTAGTAATGTTAGAGATTGAAGCTACAGTGCCACCAGAAAGTGTTCATACCCCTGGACTTACTGCACATTTTGTTGGGGCGGCAGGTAGCCTAGTGGTTAGAGTGTTGGGCCAGTAACAGAGCTAGATACAATCCCTGAGCTGACAAAAATCTGCGTTCTCCCCCTGAACAAGGCAGTTAACCCACTGTTCCTAGGCCGTCATTGTAAATAAGAATTTATTTAACTAGGCAAGTCCGTTTAGAACAAAGGTTAAAAAATAAAAATGTTTTGTTACAGCTGTTATCTTAAAATATATATTTTTTACTTCTCCCATCTACACACAATACCAATGTCATATTAATAAGCAATTCCAGTGTATATTTGGTCTTGTGTTTTAGGATACGGTCCTGCTGAAAGGTGAATTTGTCTCCCAGTGTTGGAAAGCAGACAACCTGGATTTCCTCTAGGATTTTGGCTGTGCTTAGTTTAATTCCACTTCTTTGCATCCACTTCTTTGCCGATGACAAGCATACCCATAACATGACGCAGCCATCCCCATGCTTGAAAATATGAAGAGTGGAACTCAGTGATGTGTTGTGTTGTGTTTGTCTGGAATATAAAACACTATATTTGGGGCAAAGTACATTTCTTTGCCAAATTTGAGCAGTTTTACTTAAGTAGCTTATTGCAAACAGGATGCATATTTTTATTATGTACAGGCTTCCTTATTTTCACTCTGTCAATAAGGTTAGTATTGTGGAGTAACTACAATGTTGTTGATCCATCCTCAGTTCTCTCCTATCACAGCCATTAAACTCTGTAACTGCTTTAAAGTCATCATTAGCCTCATGGTGAAATCCCTGAGCAGGTTTCCTTCCTCTCCAGCAACTGAGTTAGGAAGGACGCCTGTATTTTTGTAGTGACTGGGTGTATTGATACACCATTCAAAGTGTAAATAACTTAACCATGCTCAAAGGGATATTCAAAGTCTGCTCTATTTTTTCTACCAATAGATTACATTCTTCGTGAGGAATTGAAAAACATTCATGGTCTTTGTGGTTGAATCTGTGTTTGAAATGCACTGCTCAACTGAGGGACCTTACAGGTAATTGTATGTGGGTTAGAGAGGAGTCATTCCAAAATCATGTTATACACTATTATCACACACTGAGTGAGTACAGGCAACTTATTATGTGACTTGTTAAGCATATTTTTACTACTGACCTTATTTAGGCTTGCCATAATGCAAGCCTGGGTTGAATACTTATTGACTCAAGACATTTCCTATTTAATTAACAAAAAATTGTATAAAACATAATTCCACTTTGACATTATGGGGTATTTTCTTGCTTATTGTGTAGTGGAGGATAAAATAAGTGGCCAATTTTAGTGGCCTGCCCCTGACTACAGCTGTCGCTGTAAAATGTCCCAGATTAGCCCTCAAAAATAAAAGAGCAACATGTAAAATTGAGGCTGATATTTCAATAATCAAACCGCTGTATCCAATCAGATTTGCATGTCAAAATTCTGTCCATCCCTGTACCAAACTCATTTGCTCCTGTGTCTTTACCACCTTTTATGAGAGTGTTTGATCAGAGATACATTGTAACCACTACATGAACAACCATGCCCATGGACAGAAAGAGCATTCACAGCATAGGCTACCAAACGTGGGTGATTCTGAAAGGACCTTTCGGCTCAGATTAAGAAAACTGTAGGGTGATTATCCATTTCTGTGTTTTAATTCATACAAGTATTTGAAGGACTATAACGAAAATGTACAGTAGTTAAATATAGTTCCATGAGATCGGTTTGTTAAAAATGTTGTGCAGCTAGATATCCACCTCTAACTAAATATTAGTTCAGAACAGTAGATTAAACTTTTTTACAATTCTTCCACTGGTTAATCATTAATCCCCAAGAAAATGCAGAAAATGACTGACTGAAGGGAAATGTGACTGTTACATGTCAAACTGCTATTATGGAATGAAAGTCCTGACTTCAGTACTACTCCACATTGAATCACAACCAGAGGATTGGTACATTGTGGGCACATTGTTATTTGGCTGTTATCATTCGGTAAGTACTGTACGTATTTGTTGCATGAGAAATATAAGGAAAGCTATTACCGCCTCCAGAACAGTGAAAACAAGGCTCGACGTCATTGAATTGTGTGGTAGGCTATCCTTCGGCGGCTTCTGATGTACGCGAGTGACGTCCCATTCCCTAGAGTTATTCATCTCTCACTTCCTCTAGTTGCTCCGTTTGAGTGTCACTCACCCACAGAGGGACACTAGAAAACGAGGGGGAGGGCTATTGGGATTGAGCCATTGTCCTCGCGTCACTTCCTGAGGTCAGAACAACTCTGCAGAACTCGTACAAAACCAAGTGAAACTGGGGGAAGTTTAGTTTGAAGAAAGAACCTGTCCTTCAGACGGCAAAACCGACACTTTTCACTCACATAAAACAACACATTTAAATCAATATCGTGGTAGCTTGGTTCCTCTTCCCCATCCCTGTCCCAGTAGTCAAGCCCTGGGCTTACAGACAGACAGAGATAGAGGGGAGGCGCTGGAGCGTGGCAGAAAGCCTCCGTTGAAAGGCTACAAGCAGGGAGTCTGCTGATATCATGTAAACACAACCAGCCAGCCAGTCAGGCTGTACAGTCAGTCAGCCAATCAGGAAGGCAGGGTGTACACATTCAGTCAGGCAGGGAGTGAATTAGCCAGGGTGTTCTTATTCACACAGTAGGAGTGGCTGGCTAGGTGGTCAGTGATCAGTCAAGGTGTCCCTGCTAACACCAGGCAGATCAAGCCATGGTCAGGGAAGGCCAGTCAGAATAGCCTGGGTTCCATGTTGAGGTGTAGCGGTTAAAGGGCCAGTCACAATAGCCTGGGCTCCATGTTGAGATGTAGCGGTTAAAGGGCCAGTCACAATAGCCTGGGCTCCATGTTGAGGTGTAGCGGTTAAAGGGCCAGTCACAATAGCCTGGGCTCCATGTTGAGGTGTAGCGGTTAAAGGGCCAGTCACAATAGCCTGGGGTCCATGTTGAGGTGTAGCGGTTAAAGGGCCAGTCACAATAGCCTGGGGTCCATGTTGAGGTGTAGCGGTTAAAGGGCCAGTCACAATAGCCTGGGCTCCATGTTGAGGTGTAGCGGTTAAAGGGCCAGTCACAATAGCCTGGGTTCCATGTTGAGGTGTAGCGGTTAAAGGGCCAGTCACAATAACCTGGGGTCCATGTTGAGATGTAGCGGTTAAAGGGCCAGTCACAATAGCCTGGACTCCATGTTGAGATGTAGCGGTTAAAGGGCCAGTCACAATAGCCTGGGTTCCATGTTGAGGTGTAGCGGTTAAAGGGCCAGTCACAATAGCCTGGGTTCCATGTTGAGATGTAGCGGTTAAAGGGCCAGTCACAATAGCCTGGGTTCCATGTTGAGATGTAGCGGTTAAAAGGGCCAGTCACAATAGCCTGGGTTCCATGTTGAGATGTAGTGGTTAAAGGGCCAGTCACAATAGCCTGGGTTCCATGTTGAGATGTAGCGGTTAAAGGGCCAGTCAAAATAGCCTGGGCTCCATGTTGAGATGTAGCGGTTAAAGGGCCAGTCACAATAGCCTGGGTTCCATGTTGAGGTGTAGTGGTTAAAGGGCCAGTCACAATAGCCTGGGCTCCATATTGAGGTGCAGCAAGCAGTTTTACAGAGATGAGGCTTTGCACTGCAATGTGAGGCCTAAAGTGAGAGATACTGGCACTACTGAATGTAAAGTAGTAGAAGCCCAGACAGGATCATCATAACGTTCTCCCCCTGCCCTGACTTCAAATGTATGCCTTACATCCAGACCAATTTTCTTAGAATGAAAGCATATCAGTCTTTTGTTAGTGGTCCTGTGTTCCTCACCTCAGAAACCACCTCGTGGGACATGAGTCTCTGGATAGCAGCCAGACACAGCTGGGTGATCTTGGGCTCCTTGGTGCCACAGCCCATCAGGAACGGCTGTACTACCTCCGAGCTGTTCTCCTTCAGAGCTAAGGAGGAGACGATACATGGGCATGCAGTTAACACAGACGGTTGTTCTAAAACAAACATCTACAATAGGACTACTCTGTTAGAATGCATCCTCCTTTCCTTTGCTTGTTTTAATGAGGTATAATCACTGTTCTGTATGTGATTGGATATTGGCTCAGCCAAAACATCGCTCACAAACAAACACACACAAGGCATAGGAGTGTCCCCTCCCTCCCTCAATCACTCACTTGCCAAGATGTCTGAATTCCTCGCGGCGATGGTCTTGATCTTGACTATCCCAGACTCAGCAGCCTAGAAAAGCACAGAACAGAGACACATTAAGTTTACATTTACTGTACCTATACATTCCTTATGATAAGACAGCTGACGATACGTTACCACCTCTATATGCACTGTTATAACTGAGGTAGACGTCTCCTAGTCCTTATTAATGATCCTCATGGCCAGACACACTAATCAGTTAACCTTGAGTTGCCGGAGAGGAGACACTGGGAGCCATCGTGATTTCTCTTGTGTGGAGCTCTGTTGCCTGACAGTGAGATCATGCTGTGCTTTCAGCAGTCTACAGAGGTCTCTATCGCTCTACAGCAGCTGCAGCTCTGACTGTGCACTGTGATACAGACTGGGACTATAACCTACATAGAGAAGGTGCGACGCTCGTTCATTGTTTTTATTTAAGCAAGGTTAAAAGATGAACATTTCAGCCCTCAATGGCCTTTATCAGAACAACTTTTAACCTTGCTTGAATAAAACAATGAATATTTAAAATGGTGAGCGAGCGTCGCGTCTTTTCAATGATGATTAACCTTTTTGGGTTGTACTTCGACTCCAGTTGGTTGAGCACCCTCCACTTCGTTCCCTATAGCTTACATAAACATACTTTCAGTGTCAAATTGTTTCCTGGCAATTCCTGTCCCACAATTATTGTTCCAAGCTAAAGTGAAGAAATATTGGATTGGTGTGAGCACAAGACAACTTAGCAGGGTTTCTTTCAGTTAACCTGTTCTAGTCACTGCCTCTCCTCGATACTGAAACACATATAACTTAGCAGGGTCTTTTTCAGTTAAGATCTGACCACAAAGGGTCTAGCTTAAGAAGTGTGCAACACTCCAGCAGGTAATTCATTTGATATGAATAACAACCACCAGTCAAACCCTCTTCATATGATGTAAAATCACGTAGGAAGACAGCCTGGGTGAGAAACACTTCCTGTTATTGTTGTTCTAGCCAGACCTGCTGTGCTATGCTGCTGTGTTTGACCTGGTATACAGTCATATCACTTCATATTTCATTTGACCTGCCACAAGGCCACACAGAGGTGGGAGTCAATTGGACAGTATGCGACCTCTTGAACCTCTTGGTTACCCGGCAACAGGGCCTTAAAACTGCAGTGTGGACTGGGCCAAACTGTGTAGAACTACAGGCCCTATCGTAACCCCACACAGCGACTTAAAGATAATCTAGAGAAATGCAAGTCTCCCTCCTCTCCTTTGTCCTCAGTGTGGAGGGATAACAGGGCATTAAAATCACACAGAACTTGTTCTAATAATCATTCCGATCCTGCTGGTGTAGAGACGAAGATATCAATATAGCCCTAGACGCTACGAAGAACAGTGAAGACAACTAATTAACTTTGGCTCATGTATTCCCTGACAAAGGTCATGCAGCCAAAACACAGTTATTCATATTTGTTTCCATTGAACATGCCATACAAATAAAGGCATTTTAATGATATGATGAGTGCCTTGGTCCTCCTTTCTTTTTGGCTGTTGCTCTTATTCAAAATGGGAGGCAGGCAGGGTGACATACATTGTTGTTGTTGTTGAGAACATCTCTAGCACAAACAAGGTTAGGCTTCCACAGACAAAGTCTGTTGGGGGAAAGGGCCGTTTAGGTTCTTATTCTAGGTGTCGTTGATAGGCCGCAACTTTGGTGCGGAGGCTTTCTCATCATGAAGTTACTCTTGTTATCTTGGGACAAATCCACAATAACAGAGTGATGCTGAGACTCACAATTTTCACTTTAAAAATGTACATCAAACAGAAACCAATGACTGCAAAGTTAAACAAATCAAACTACTTTTAACAATTTCCACAGAAAATGTTACAAAAACACATTTAGAACAGCGTGGATGCAAAGTTTGGTAACAGAATGACAGCACAAACTGTCATTCTGTAACAAAATGTTGCATCTGCACTGTTCAAGTAAACTGTTAAAAAAGTAGTCCTTGTGCATAGAGTTGTATGGATTGCTTAACTTTGCAATCATTGGTTTTTGTTTGACATACATTTTAAAGTGACAACATGACTCTTACCATGGAAATGCCCCTTGGCTAATGAAGGTAGTGTTTCTCGGCACTTGGGTTCGTGTCACACATAACAGGTTGACCATAAGCACACTCTCTAGAAGTGAACATATACAAGGCTACTAGACCGATATATTCCATTCTAGCACCCTTGATGTTCCTTGTTTGGCTGTATACGATTGACACACAACTGGCATTCATTCCAAATGAATTTCGCCACAGTGCTGTTGCGCAAAAGGCAACGCTGCACTAAATGTGTTATAAATAGCCTTAAAAAAAGGTCCTTCTCCAACCCTCCTCATACCGCAGCCATTGTGGTTAGGTGGGCCTAGCACTAGCAGGGCTCAGAGGCGGCACAGTGAATGGACCCAGTATGCAATGTGAATGGGAGCCTATTATGGAAGGAAGATGATCGTGGTGATGATGATTAAAGATGACACCATAAGGGATGGTCCATGGTCTTTAAGGAAACAGATTCATTACAATGTTGAAGATATCCATAAAGCCCAGGCTATAATACTATCAACAAGGATAAGCCTAATTCTGCTGATGATCATGACGGCAATACTGAACTTGCCTTGTTATTAAATACAATTATTTTGTTCATATTGCTGTAGAATCAAGTGGATTTTAGAATCCAGGTAAATGCTGACCTGCCTACAGAAACCTTAAGTAAAGGAATGCCAACAAGATCATTGCACTCCACTTCCTACAAACACAATCACTGGCATCAATTGGTCACATAAGACAATAAAGCATGTCCGAGAGCCTTGAATCAGAAGCAGATTGCTGGAATTTCCTATGTTCAACCTTGAGTGAAACCATGTGTCCTTCTGTTCTTACCAACCTGAACATGGATAACACTGCACTGTCAAGGCTGAGTGTTTAGACCTGATGACATGCACATGGAAAACCACTGAAACACTGTCCCCACATGTGCAATTAGTAGGCTTATGGCCTTTGGAAAACCTTTAAATGGTCAATGGAGAGGATTTACCAATAGGAGAGGGCAACATTTAGCCTAGCCTATTGATGCTTATTGGATTCTTGTTGTGCATCCTCACACTTTCACATTTGAAATAACTGGCTTCATTTCCTCGTTCTTCTTGTTTGTGATGAGAGTGGAATGGATCTGCTATGAGTCATTTAGGTCATCAGACAGACCAGCCACTGTATGAAACCCCTCCAGTCTATTCATGCTAGCTCAGTCAGTAGTCTTTCTGTACCAAGTCCACCCTCCCCACCCACACTCTTATCCAGTAAAATGCTAACTGAGCCCAAAAATGCCTGACACTGCATGACTTTCTTCCCCTTTACAATAGAACTGAGAAGCTTCAGTCTGAATCAGTAGGAGTCAAAATTACAAGCTGGCAGTTTAGAACTATTTCTGCGAACCGCACTGTGGAGGGCATATGAAGCCACTGAATGCGAAGGTTCATCCACACTACAGCAGCATGAAGACAAATAGTGGAAGGACCAGGTCACACTCATAGGCCTAGCTTCACTTTTTGTTTTATCCTAGGGGAGAATTATTCATGAAGTTGGGCACCAGCCTGAATGCAAACTCACTACTTCTCCTAAAGCCCAGCATCATTTGCCCAGCCGCTTATAGGCTGTCTCAGAAGATGTCGAGGAAGCAACTCACACTGCAGCTTTTCGCATTGATTCGGGCTGCTGCATAGCCTACATTGAAGGGGCTTATTCAATTCATCCAAACCTTAGTCTCACCTTCTGTCAGTTCTACTTAAGTTTCTGCTTTTCAGCTTGTTATTTCTTCAGACTGTATGACACCTGTGTGGCAAAGTCAGCCTTACAGACGGGGTATGAAGGAGGAGCCACGTTTCAGACAGTCGACAAATACAGCACTGTAACTCCTCAACAGAGAGACCTGCAATCATAGCACAACAGAGAAGCTCCCACTGATTTAGCTGGCTGTCACTCAATAGAAGGAAAGGTCTAGAGTGTGAAGCTGTGATGTAGAAAAATCTACAGGATTCTTCTCAGCCCTTCTTAACCCAGACAAACCTGAGAGAAAACAGCTGCACTGCAGTAAAATAAGTAAATGAATGGGAGAGGGGTGTGCAAGACTGGTCAAGGAGGTGTCTCGTACCTGGCTATCTGAGTGAAATGATTTTTAAAAAGACTCAAGGGCACAACTGACATTCTCATTTCCCATAGTAAGATAATTCAGAGATGTTGATCAAAATGTAAAAAGACCACTTAGAAAGCCCAGCAAAGGACAGGCTTAGTATAGCCAGATTCTACGGGGGCCACAAGAAGAAAAAAAAGTCAAGTGAAGTGCCTCAGTGGCTCTGCATACCTGCCTCCATCCATGAGGCCCATTGTCGTACCCTTCATCTACCTCATATTTCAGCATGATAATGCACATGGGGCCGTGCGCTGCATAAGGCAAATGGTCACACCAGATACTGACTGGTTTTCTGATTCACACCCCTTTAAGGCATCTGTGACCAACATATGCATATCTGTATTCACAGTCATGCAAAATCCATATATTAGGGTTTTATTTATTTATTTAAAATTAACTGACTTCCAAGTCAAGTCAAATCGCAATTGCAGCATTTGGTTAAAAATAAGATCTAGATGTGGCAGCCCTACAGTGGCAAGAAAAAGTAGGTGAACCTATTGGAATTACCTGGAATTCTGCATAAATTGGTCATACAATTTGATCTGACCTTCATCTAGGTCACAACAATAGACAAACACAGTCTGCTTAAACTAAACACACAAACAATATGTTTTTATTGAACACACTGTGTAAACATTCACAGTGCAGGGTGGGAAAAGTATGTGAACCCTTGGATTTAATAACTGGTTGACCCTCCTTTGGCAGCAGTAACCTCAACCAAACATTTTCTGTAGTTGCGGATCAGACCTGCACAACGGTCAGGAGGAATTTTGGACCATTCTTCTTTACAAAACGGTTTCAGTTCAGCAATATTCTTGGGATGTCTGGTGTTCGAACTGCTCTCGAGCTCAAGCCACAGCATCTCAATCAGGTCGATGGCAGGACTCTGACTGGGCCACTCCAGAAGGCGTATTTTCTTCTGTTGAAGACATTCTGTTGTTGATTTACTTCTGTGTTTTGGGTCGTTGTCATGTTGCGTCACCCAAATTCTGTTGAGATTCAATTGGCGGACAGATAGCCTAACATGCTTCTGCAAAATGTCTTGATAAACTTGTGAATTCATTTTTACGTCGAAGATAGCAAGCTGTCCAGGCCCTGAGGCAGCAAAGCAGCCCCAAACCATGATGCTCCCTCCACCATACTTTACAGTTGGGATGAGGTTTTGATTTGTTGTGCTGTGCCTTTTTTTCCCCTCACATAGGATTGTGTGTTCCTTCCAAACAACTCAACTGTAGTTTCATCTGTCCACAGAATATTTTGCCAGTAGTGCTGTGGAACACCCAGGTGCACTTTTGTAAACTTCAGACATGCAGCAATGTTTTTTTGGACAGCAGTGGCTTCTTCCGTGGTGTCCTCCCATGAATACCATTCTCATTTAGCATTTTACTTATTGTAGACTCGTCAACAGAGATGTTAGCATATTCCAGAGATTTCTGTTTTTAGCTGACCCTCTAGGATTCTTCTAAACCTCATTGAGCATTCTGTGTTGTGCTTTTGCAGTCATCTTTGCAGGACAGCCACTCCTAGGGAGAGTAGTAACAGTGCTGAACTTTCTCAATTTATAGACAATTTGTCTTACTGTGGACTGATGAACATAAAGCGCTTTTAGAGATACTTTTGTAACCCTTTCCAGTTTTATGCAAGTCAACCATTCTTAATCTTAGGTCTTCTGATATCTCTTTTGTATGAGGCATGGTTCACATCAGGCAATGCTTCTTGTGAATAGCAAACTCAAATTTTGAATGTTTTAAAAAAACATTTTTTTTTTTAAATAGGGCAGGGCAGCTCTAACCAACATCTCCAATCTCATCTCATTGATTGGACTCCAGGTTACTGACTCCCAACTCCAGTTATCTTTTGGAGAAGTCATTAGCCTCGGGGTTCACATACTTTTTACAACCGACACCAAATGATGTATTCAATATAGACAAGAAAAATACAATCATTTGTGTGTTATTAGTTTAAGCAGACTGTGTTTGTCTATTGTTGTGACTTAGATGAAGATGCTCCTGATAGTATCACTGATATTTAATAAGCTTATGTATCGGCCTCACGGCCTTCGTCAGAGTTTTTGTGAATTTTTTGACATTTGCACCCTTATGTAGGCCTGGCCCCACCCACATCCGTTCCCTTATGTAGGCCTGGCCCCACCCACATCCGTTCCCTTATGTAGGCCTGGCCCCACCCACATCCGTTCCACACATCGAATGGGGTTGAGGGCAATGGGAAAACAAATAAGTGCTGCCAAATATATCAATATGCATTTCATAAATATTACAAAAGTGTATAAATAAGACGTATAAAACACGTCTGTAAAATCACAATGAGGACATAGCAAGTTTTCATTAGTCATTGGGTACATCGTACGAAAAACAGAGAAATCTTAAATAGGCACATAAGATTTCTCTGTGATATGATAGATGTCATATTGCCCTGCCTTAAAGTCTACATATTTTGCCATAGGGTGGAGGAAAATGTGTTTGCCGTTTTTAATGTGATAACTGATGATCAATGGGCCCCACTTCGGTCAGTAATTCGACCATGCTTAGATAGCTGGCTGCTAGACTAACTTATAATATTTGTTGCTGACATTGGCTAATTGAGTGACTGCTGATGCACAACCAAATTTCAAAATGGCAGCTTGTGTATTCTAACTCTCATCAGTATGTTGCGACCCCCACTGAGCCCCACCCCCATCTTACATTTTTTAATTAAATGTTTTTAATTTGGTCCGCGGGTCTACAAAAGGCTGTGGCAGTTGCCCATCCCTGCTGTGGAGGTATCGTCCCCAGAGCTGAGTCTTTCTGTGTGACTACATCTGAGGAGAAACAAACAAAGCCAGCCAGAGTTATACTTGCCTGCCTGCTGACTCTGGACTGGAAGCCGAAAGGGCACAGGCTCAGCATAAAGGAGCAGTCATCTCAAATGTGGAGACTGACTGAGACAGCATAATTTCTCTGACAGCTAGGCCTACTGCAGTATACCACCCTGCATCTATGGCTGGGCAATAAATCAAATTAATTTGATTAACTTGAATGTACAGTGCATTCGGAAAGTATTCAGACCCCTTGACTTTTTCCACATTTTGTTACGTTACAGCCCTGGTGTTGAGGGGGTAGGAAGGTGCAGAGTGCACACAGCACAACGGGAGCAAAGGAGATGAGACCAAAAAGACCAACTCATTAAAAAAATATAAATAGATATATACTTGATTCTTGCGATACAGGCATTTTGTGCATTGCACTAAAACATACAGTGCATTTGGAAAGTATTCATACCCCTTGACATAACATTTTGTTACGTTACAGCCTTATCCTAAAATGGATGAAATAGTTTTTCCCCCTCATCAAATCGACAAACAATACACCATAATGACCAAGCAAAAACAGGTTTTTAGAAATGTTTACAAACGTATTACAATTTAAAAACAAATATTCCATTTACATAAGTGTTCAGACCCTTTACTCAGTACTTTGTTGAAGCACCTTCAGCAGCGATTACAGCCTTGAGTCTTCTTGGGTATGACGCTACAAGCTTGTCACACCTGTATTTGGGGAGTTTCTCCCATTCTTCTGTGCGGATCCTCTCAAGCTCTGTCAGGTTGGCTGGGGAGCGTTGCTGCACAGCTTTTTTCAGGTCTCTCAGAGATGTTTGATCGGGTTCAAGTCCAGGCTCTGGCTGGGCCACTCAAGGACATTGAGACTTGTCCTAAAGTCACTCCTGCATTGTCTTGGCTGTGTGGTTAGGGTCGTTGTCCTGTTGGAAGGTGAACCTTCACCCCAGTCAGAGTCTGAGCGCTCTAGAGCAGGTTTTCATCAAGGATCTCTGTACTTTGCTCCGTTCATCTTTCCCTTGATCCCGACTAATCTCCCAGTCCCTGCTGCTGAAAAACATCCCCACAGCATGATACTGCCACCCACATGCTTCGCCGTAGGGATGGTGCAAGGTTTACTCCAGACAAGACACTTGGCATTCAGGCCATCTTGGTTTCATCAGACCAGAGAATCTTGTTTCTCATGGTCTGAGAGTCCTTTAAGTGCCTTTTGGCAAACTCCAAGTGGGCTGCCATGTGCCTTTTACTGAGGAATGGCTTGGTCAGGCCACTCTACCATAAAGGCCTGATCGATTGAGTGCTGCAGAAATGGTTGTCCTTCTGGGAGTTTCTCCCATCTCCACAGAGGAACTTTTGAGGTCTGTCAGAATGAACATTGGGTTCTTGGTCACCTCCCTGACCAAGGCCCTTCTCCCCTGATTGCTCAGTCCTGTCTTGGAGCTCTACGGACAATTCCTTCAACCTCATGGCTTGGTTTTTGCTCTGGCATGTACTGTCAACTGTGGGACCTTATATAGAGAGTTGTGTCTTTCCAAATTATGTCCAATAAATTGGATTTACCACAGGTGGACTCCAATCAAGTTGTATATTTGGTACACTTACTGGAGAGCTCTTTTGTCTACACGCATTCAGCATCATTCACACCCTCTTAAGCTTTAGCCCCACCCATCTCTTTAAGGATTCACATGTGAGGCCATGTACTAAACAACCAAAGATTTCAAGACTAAAAGCTGGTTATACTATGGGTGTGTTTGTAATTGTAATCTGGAGCGCCAGAGTGTGCTCTGGGCATTTGTAAACTAAGAGCATTGTCAGATTTTCCATTTGTAAATTCAGTGCGTTCAGAGCGCACACTGGACGCTCCGGCCGAGGAGTAGGGTTAATCAGAGCGTTCTGACCTAACAACAAGCACCTAAGCTAACTGGCTAACGTTGGCTAGCTACTTCCAGAGACAAATGAGAGAACAGCTCACTGGCCATTTTACTCACCCTAGCAGAGCTGGTTAGTTTAGACATGTAGCTAGCTAGCAAAAGAATAAACCATAATCCCAACTGATAACATTACTACCCTGCATGAATCTGCAGGTAACCAACCAACCAGGTTCAATGTTAGCTAGCCTACAAATGGCTCTGGGATACAAATAATATTACTACACAGATCATACATGTAACGTAGCTAGCAAGCCAGCCAGATAATGTTAGCTAGCTAGCTAACAGTACACTTTAACTTGAAATTAAAAAGGACTTTCTGACAAAATTAGAAACGTATAATATCTGAAAATGTAGCTAGCTAGACTATCTTACCCATATACATGGATGGACGCACGCTACTCCCTCTGTCATAGATGCCATGGTAGCTCTTATTTTGAAGATGTAAAAACACCTGTCTCCGGATTACAACAGCTTTCTGTGTGTTCTCTTTTCTACTCCATCTGTATATTTGCAATCAAACGCCTTAGCTGTCATACTCTAATTCCACTGATTTCAAAGTCCGGTCTTCCAGAAAGTGGATATTAACACTTATGCCGATCTACTACGTGATATCTTTCAAAAAATCTGCGTTAGAAAGGATTACCTACACAGACTGACGAGCTCATGTTATAGACAGAAGCGTGCTACATGGCAGACCAATCCGAACTCATCTCTCAGTATGTCCAGCCCACTCATTATTTCAGCCAATCATGGCTAGTGGGAAGGTTGCTGACTTTTTTCATGGCTAAACCAACTAGGCTTGTAATATACCAATTTTATTTGTATTTACAGATGGCATACACGTTTGTTGTTAATAAGGCACATGAAAGTCCACATGTTCCAGAAGGCATTTCTGCCAAAAAACGCATTTTGATAAAAAAAAAAAAACATTACACTCAAATGGCTCTCCTGTGAGACAGTGAAGGGCGACATACACCTAGTTTCCTGAAACGAGTCACATAATCAAGCAAATAGGTAAGTAACAAAACAGGTCTGGTGTGTTTAGGCAAAGTGACATCGTGTAAACAAGTGTCTACATTTGGCTTACCAGAGGACTAGGTAAATGCTTGTAGCAATGCTTCAGGAATTTGTACTGTAAAACACAAAGCACGAATATAACCTCCTCCACAGTATTGTTCTCATGCTAAGCCAATTGATGCAATGAATGCAAAGTGTAATCCAAGCACCTGTGGTAAAATGGAGACAGTCAGTACTCAGCATGTAAGCTAGATGCAATCAAAAAAAAGAGCATAATTCCAATTTCTACTGAAAAACTGCATCAGCTTAACCTTGGACAGTTTGTGAGATCTGGAAATTGGAGCAGCTACTCTCTAGCTAGTACAGAGAGGAATGCTAGATAGCAGTATTCTCAGTTTGAAAGGCGAATATTTCATCCCATATGGAAAATATTTAGCTAGATGAAGTAGACCAGGCATCATAGTTGTTTTCACATATAGTCCTCTTAAAAGAACCAATCTCGGTCCTTTTTCTATTCACACTAACCTTACTTTTGAATAAGGACTCGACTCATTTGCCAGTTCACTTCACCTATTTTCAGGTCCGAGTCCTCTTTGCATTCACATTGCTCTTTAGAAAAAGGAACCAGGATATTTTCCCCACATTACCTCAAATACTCTTGGTTTTTACAAAGTGCAGGGCAAGACTTTTGATCAGAACGTATCGGACAGCTAAATATACCTACTCACATTTTGGAAGCTAATACATTGCATGTAGTTCAAATATGACCTAATAATTATAATCAGAAGATAATATTAACAAAATAAATAGCAGAGGGATACTGCAGATTAAATAATGCTGTAACTGAAAATTGTACACCCAATGTAAGCTACTGCCTAAGAACTAGCATTGATTTTGTACCCTTAGTTGCAATTCCAACCACATATGGTGTGTCCTCACACTATTCAAACCCCACAAACAATAAACAGCTTATGAACCTCTCTTAGCTTAAAGATCACATATTGCAAACAAATAATCTGAACATTGTGTCAGTAGGCTAAAAACACATACTACAAAAGGTATGCTCGTCGAACATCCCATTCTAAAATCATGGACATTAATATGGAGTTGGTTCCCCCTTTGCTCCTCCACTTCTGGGTGTTCCACTATATGTTGGAACAATGCTGCGGGGACTTGCTTCCATTCAGCCACGAGCATTAGTGAGATCGGGCATTGATGTTGACCGATTAGGCCTGGCTCGCAGTCGGCGTTCCAATTCATCCCAAAGGTGTTCAGTGGGGTTGAGGTCAGGGCTCTGTGCAGGCCAGTCAAGTTCTTCCACACTGATCACAAAAAAACATTTCTGTATGGACCTCGCTTTGTGCACAGGGGCAGTGTCATGCTGAAAGAGGAAAGGGCCTTACCCTAACTGTTGCCACAAAGTTAGAAGCACAGAATTGTCTAGAATGTCACTGTATGCTGCAGCGTTAAGATTTCCCTTCATTGGAACCATGAAAAACAGCCCCAGACCATTATTCCTCCTCCACCAAACTTTACAGTTAGCACAATGCAGTCAGGCAGGTAACGTTCTCCTGGCATCCTCCAAACCCAGATTTGTCTGTCGGACTGCCAGATGGTGAAGCATGATTCCTCACTCCAGAGAACTTGTTTCCACTGCTCCAGAGTCCAATGGCGGTTTACACAACTCCAGCCGACTCTTGGCATTGTGCATGGTGTTCTTAGGCTTGTGTGTCGATGCTCAGCCATTGAAACCAGAGGCAGTTGGGAACTTGGCAGTGAGTGTTGCAACCGAGGGCGGACAATTTTTACGCGCCACAGCACTCTGCGGTCAAGTTCTGTGAGGTTGTGTGGCTTACCACTTCGTGGCTGAGCTGTTGTTGCTCCTAGATGTTTCCACTTCACAATAACAGCACTTACAGTTGACTGGGGCAGCTCTAGCAGGGCAGAAATTAGACAAACTGACTTGTTGGAAAGGTGGCATCCTATGAGGGTGCGACATTGAAAGTCACTGATTTCTTCAGTAAGGCAATTCTACTGCCAATGTTTGTCTATGGAGATTGCATGGCTGTGTGCTCAATTTTATACATCTGTCAGCAATGGGTGTGGCTGAAACAGCCAAATCCACTAATTTGAAGGGTGTCGACATACTTGTGTGTGTGTGTGTGTATATCAGCACATTGGTAGAATGTGCCATGAAAGAGAGATGTTGATGTCCAGGTTCGTGGATAAAAAAAACGTGCCAACATCTCTCTTTCATGGCACCAATGTGCTGGGTTATGGCAGGGGCAATTGTGTTGCAGTAGTCTAGTGTGTGTGGTGTGGGAATAATGATATGCCAACCTGGGGGAGCTTTGTGTTCACATTCCCCTAAAAGAAAGTGAACCAGACCAGGCAATTCAAACCAAGCAAACCGAACTTAGACCCCCCTCTTGAGATGATCTCAGTTCGGTTAGCTTCGGGGGCTCCTTTGAGGGGTCTGAGTTCCTTTGGATGTTCACACTGCACGAAAAATTAAGCGAACCGCACAGAGTTCACAAATTGTCAGCAGATTAACCCGGAAAATAAACATTCTGCCATTAATCACAACACTTGGGATGTAGCATTTCTGACCAATGCAGTGGCAACACTAACAATCTTCATTTTGAAAATAATTGAAGCTCAAAATTGTGAAAAAGCTGATTCTGACATGCACACAAAACAATGGATATCCCATCATAGAATGTAAAGTGAGTATTTGACAACTGGCTACTGTTTACACCTAGACCTTGGAAAAGCATCCCAAAATCTTTGTCTTAGTTATAAAAATCTTTGGCAACCAATCCATGTAGCCAGCAGATCCAACCCGCTTGCTTACAGCTGCACTAGGGTCTTACAGCATTCCTGTGTATATGAAGACACTGCGAAGCCGGTGCGAGATATGGCTCAGAAAACGTACCTCAATCCAGGGATGAGAAATGCGTTGTACTCAAATTTGTCCAATATCCCAAATGAAGTGTTAAACCGAGAAGATTGAACAAGTGCTAGTTTAAGTAAACTGCTGTTTTCATCCTCATGCTAGCTAGCAGTAGGAACAGCAGCTGTTATGGAATGCATGTATGGTTGAACAACAAAGAAGCTGATTGGCTGACACTGCCATTCCAAAATGGCTGCTGTTACCTAGTATGAGGATGAAAAAGCCAGTTTTCCAGAAAACTAGTAGTCTTTTAATCTTCTTGATGTAACAGTTGGAATAATGGGACGATTCGGAGTACAACGCATTTCCCATCCCTGGATTGAGGTACATTTTCCAAGCCATAGCTTGTGCCGCCTCGGTGGATGTCTTCATATACACAGGAATGCTGTCTGACCCTAGTGCAGATGTATGCAAGTGGGACGGATCTGCTGGCTAGCATCCATGCAGCCTTCACAACTGGGTATCACCCTATTATTTCTGATGGTAAACCTTAACAATAACCCTTACCTAACCCAGCCAGTTTTAAATGTCTACTTCAATTAAGTGACGTCAGATTGAAACGTCACAAGGATCGATATAGACTTCCTATTTCTGATACATGTCGCGAGCGCTCGCATCACAACATCAGTAGTTGCATTGAAATGTAGTGGTGAGGTGGCAAAACATCACATAACATACAGTAGAGTGAATGAAACTGAGCGAAAGCAAGAGAGGAATTGCTAGCTATAACGTCAGACAGCCATAACTACCTCTTTGACTGGGGGGAATTTCTTCTTGCATTCCATTGACAGGGACCGCAGATCCGTCTGCATGTTCTCGAGTAATTTCTTCACCGCTTCGGGGCTACTAGTCGACATTTTGGATTATGTATTCGACCCAAATATCAAATCTTGAAATAATAATGAATGCAATCGTAAGATACTGGTTCCCGGCCTACTTATTCAGCTCCTTTGAAAACGAAAAACGGTATGGACCTCAGCAAGCGTCCACTGACACAAGTCAATATTCCAGTTTTCTACTTTGCCCATACAGAATGGAAGAGATGACACGGGCATAAACTTGTCCACAACAAAAACGCCTAGACGGTGGTGTCATAGATTATTATCACTAGCACAATTCTAGTGACATTTATATGGTTAATATTTCTCAGTTTCACCCGTAGTTCTTACGGCTCCAGCAGTCACCATTGCAAGCACCGTTTCAATCCCACAATGCTTTGGTAGACATTGGGAAAATCTCAATTGTATTCTCCTTGCGCCTCTCTCCTCGCTCATCTTCTACTTCTCAAAACCCATTGGAGAAGAAGGTCAGAGGGGCGGGACCTCTGGCTTTCTCATCCAATGGCTTTTGAGTAGCAGAGGAGTAGCAAGGATGTGAGCATGACTTTTGAGACCATCCCATTGACACGTCACTTGCACTAAGGTAAACATGACCGGATTCCAGCAGAATAATTCCAGCGTCCTCTAGTGGAGTAATACAAACAAATGAATGTAGTATTTTGTAAGGCAATGTACAGGTAACTGCCAAAATAAATGAGGGATCAATGAAAAATACAAAGTATATTGAAAGCAGGTGCTTCCACACAGGTGTGGTTCCTGAGTTAATTACATAATTAACACCTCATCATGCCACAGACGACGCAATTGCAATCACACTGCACACTGCCTTCACCCATCTGGACAAGAGGAAAACCTATGTAAGAATGCTGTTCATTGACTACAGCTCAGCATTTAACACCATAGTACCCTCCAAACTCGTCATTAAGCTCGAGACCTGGGTCCTGGACTTCCTGACGGGCCGCCCCTCGTGGTGAGGATAGGTAACAACATCTCCACCCCGCTGATCCTCAACACTGGTGCCCCACATGGGTGCGTTCTCAGCCCCCTCCTGTACTCCCTGTTCACCCATGACTGCGTGGCCATGCACACCTCCAACTCAATCATCAAGTTTGCAGACAACACTACAGTGGTAGGCTTGATTATCAACAACGATGAGACGGCCTACAGGGAGGAGGTGAGGGCCCTCGGAGTGTGGTGTCAGGAAAATAACCTCACACTCAATGTCAACAAAACAAAGGAGATGATCGTGGACTTCGGGAAACAGCAGAAGGAGCAGCCCCCTATCCACATCGACGGGACAGTAGTGGAGAAGATGGAGAGTTTTAAGTTCCTCTGCGTATACATCACAGACAAACTGAAATGGTCCACCCACACAGACAGCGTGGTGAAGAAGGCACAGCAGCGCCTCTTCAACCTTAGGAGGCTGAAGAAATTTGGCTTGTCACCATAAACACTCACAAACTTTTACAGATGCACAATCAAGAGCATCCTGTTGTGTTGTATCACTGCCTGGTACGGCAACTGCTCCGCCCACAACCGTAAGGCTCTCCAGAGGGTAGTGAGGTCTGCACAACGCATCACCAGGGGCAAATTACCTGCCCTCCAGGACACCTACACCACCCGATGTCACAGGAAGGCCATAACTATCATCAAGGACAACAAACTGACCTTGCCTTCTGGATGATACTACCTGTTCACCCCGCTATCATCCAGAAGGCGAGGTCAGTAAAGGTGCATCAAAGCGGGGACCGAGAGACTGGAAAACAGCTTCTATCTCAAGGCCATCAGACTGTTAAACAGCCATCACTAACATTGAGTGGCTGCTGCCAACATACTGACTCATCTCTAGCCACTTTAATAAGGGAAAAATTTATGTAATAAATGTATCACTAGCCATTTAAACAATGCCACTTTATATAATGTTTACATAACCTACATTACTCATCTCATATGTATATACTGTATCTTATACCATCTACTGCATCTTGCCAATGCTGTTCGGCCATCGCTCATTCAAATATTTTTATGTACATATTCTTATTAATTCCTTTACACTTGTGTGTATAAGGTAGTTGTTGTGAAATTGTTAGGTTATATTACTTGTTAGATATTACTGCATGGACGGAACTAGAAGCACAAGCATTTCGCTACACTCGCATTAACATCTGCTAACCATGTGTATGTGACAAATAAAATGTGATTTGATTTGATTTGCTTAGTGTCATGTATAAAAATGCCCAGTTGCTCATTATTGTGGGTACCATGGTTAGAAGAAGAGAACTCAGTGATGTTGAAAGAGGGGTCTCAAAGGAGCATAGGGTTGAAAGGGGGTTGGTCTCTCTCTCAATTCAATGTAAAGGCGTTATCTCTCTCTCTCTCTCTCTCTCTCTCTCTCTCTCTCTCTCTCTCTCTCTCTCTCTCTCTCACCAGATCTCAACCCCATTGAACACTTATAGAAGATTCTGGAGCGGCACCTGAGACAGTGCTTTGACAATCATCAACCAAACACCAAATTATGGAGTATTTCTCATGGAAGAATGACGTTGCATCCCTCCAATAGAGCTTGTAGAAACTTGTAGAATCTATGCCAAGGCACATTGAAGCTGTTCTGGCAGTTCGTGGTGGCCCAACGCCCCATTAAGACACTTTATGTTGGTGTTTCCTTTATTTTGGCAGTGCTCAATAGTAAACATGTTTTAAGATTTCTTTAGAGGAAAAATTAAAGGCCTACAGCACACACATGGCTTGAAATAACTCATGTCTTTGATGATAATACTCTGCTTCCATCTGCTGGCCATCAGGATACATACAGTCTCTCTCTCTCTCTCTCTCTCTCTCTCTCTCTCTCTCTCTCTCTCTTTCTCTCATGGAACAGTCTTCAAAAATATTGGTGGAAAAGAATGAAAGTATGACGCATAATGTTTTAAAACTTTTAATATAAATGTTTTTATTTTACAATGTCAGTTGTAATGATACATGTGAACGGTATTGAGCTTTGCACTTCACTGGACATGTCATTGGCAATACTGACGAACACATACTGGAAGTGTAAGAGCTTATACTTTTCAAAGTTGTTATTGTATGATATGGCAAAGTAGATGATGATATAATTAATTAATGAATAGGCCACAATATAAGCAAATAACAGACTTTCCGAGACATTTCATATTTCCAAGGTAAAAGGAATGAAACTCAAGTTCAGTATTACCGGAAAACTCTTTCTCTCCAGCTTCTCACCTCTAAGCTGCTCGCTATGATGGTATACTGTAGTGTACTGTACAATGATTTCAAATGCCAAAATTCTGTACAACAAAAATATATTTAACACAATCCATACTTTCACTAGTTTTTAAACTATGTTTGTCATGTGCTTTATCACATTTTGGACTTGGTATACAGTTTAGAAATATATATATATATATATACGATTGTATACAGTTTTTTTTAAATCAAGCCAAGGATGAGAGCAATGCAAATATCCTGGTTTTACAATTCAAAGTACTTAAAAAACCTAACATAGGACTACCCACTGGGCAAAACAAATAGTTGAATCAACATTGTTTCCACATCATTTCAATCCCCAAAATGTATGTGA
Source organism: Oncorhynchus nerka (assembly GCF_034236695.1). Taxonomy (NCBI): domain Eukaryota; kingdom Metazoa; phylum Chordata; class Actinopteri; order Salmoniformes; family Salmonidae; genus Oncorhynchus; species Oncorhynchus nerka. The sequence continues at coordinate 19,056,853 of NC_088412.1, forward strand.
TGTTAAATCAATGAGGAGAATTTATTGGATTTGCAAAAAATTATCAACGTAGGGGCATTTTGTCTTTTTGTCACCCAACTTTGAACCTAAATCCTTTGAAATGTTGAAAATTGTTGTTGATTTCATGTTGAATTCACGTTAGTTGACAACTCAACAAAATGTAAATCAAAACTAGACGTTGAACTGACGTCTGTGCCCAGTGGGTATGATTCAAATGCTAATACGCAATGATTATATGTCCAAGTAAGCTTTTTTTTTTTTTTTTTTTTTACATTTACAGTATGTCTGACTTAATCCTAAACTCAAACAACAACCTTAGGCTAGCAAAGCCTATTCAGTCTGTTTTCTACAGGTTTATTTTACTCCTGCTATGTTAGGTTACTATAATAGAGACAGACACTTGCGCTTCAGATGTATTTTTGATGCAATTCTTCTGACATAAATCTGGAAATTAAACTGTATAGGTTGTGTGTAACATATTGGCACTTGCCAATATATTAATCTAAAATCATAGTATTCGGAGGCAAAAAAAGTATACATTGAATTCTTGTTCAACTCTGCATTGCTTATTGTAACCACAATGACATGGTCCTTTTAGTTGGCATGCGGTTATCGCATTCCTTTATTTTTTCCTTTATTTGTCGTCTAAAAATGTTGTCAGCGAAGGTTTAGCATCCCGGGGTAAATTAACTAACATATGGATTAGATTGATGTATTTACTATATCAACTGATATGACTGTAGCAGGTTCAACATAATGCGCTAAAATAATACCTCATCACAGTGTCTCTCACAGCTGAATAGAAATCAGGAGCAACCCTCCATGAGAACGTGGTAGAGGGAGGACAGACGGAGGGATTATGTTGTAAAGCATTGTTACGATGTGCTGTATGAGGCAGTCCTTTCAACTAAGTCCTGAAATAAACATCACAATGTAACTGGACTGTATTCAACTGAAACTCTACGACTGTGCTTGGAAGGAAACATTTCATTCCGACAGAAGCTAGAACTAACTGAAAAACAACTTGAAGTAGTATTCGTACAACATGTGCCGAGCTGAACATCAGAGATGTCCATGGAAAAAAGGAAAACAAAAAACATCTTTAGAAAGCAGATGTGATCATCAGACAAACATTCTCAAGTCTCAACCACAATGGACATATAACAAATCACTGAATCACACCATTTCAATGTCTGCTACACTTCGTCATTGGCGAACTAAATCAGCACAACCCAGCTAGAGTTCCTGGTTGTTCAGGCAACAGTGTGAGGCAGAAGTGACGAGCAACTGTCCCATGGATGGAAGTGTAGATGGAAGAGCCAGTAGCATTGAGTGTGTGAACATCAGTACATACACAATTTAACAACAGCACCTGAAACAGTAGTCTATATTGTCTCTGAGAGACCATGTAGGAGAGAAAGAGCCAGGGCACAGCAGCACCAGTTTCTCTGCATCTGTGCTCATTTAGCCGCAGTTGTGCAGTTATGAGGTATCGTTGAGGAGAGGTTTGGGACGGGCCCAAGGCAGATGCCATGTCGAGGGGAGGGACATGGGACCTCACAAGGCCTGGGTACACGTTCCCAGCTCTAGCAGTTGGACTCCTTCTCGTTGACGGGGAAGTAGCCTTCCTTGGTGGGAGGGTGTCTCTGACGGAGGCTGTCCCCATCAGCAGCAAAGATGGCCAGCAGCTTCTCTTGTTCCTTCTTGGTTTTGGGTAAGTCAGTGGACGGTGTGGTCAGGATTATAAAGCGCTACAGAACAACAGAGGAAATAGACAAGACAAGATTGGTTTGTTGTATTGGTTTGTATATATTTCTAAGTTACAGTAGCTTAAGCCCAAAAAATTGAGAATAGCAAACAGAGAAAAAAGTTGGTGGGGGTACAGAGTGAAAACAGTGGGTGGTGTGTGGGACTTACCTCCTTCAGGGTACCTTCCACAGAACACATTTTGATGACCACCCAGAGGGGGACACAGAGCATGGAGGACAGGGCCAGGAGCCAGCCCAGGCCATAGCCCCACCAGGGGTACACATACTCATTGTTGTACTTCAGAGGGGTGTACTTGATCAGGGAGAAGGCAAAAGTACCCTGCGGAGGTAAATAGTCCATCAGCTCTGTCTTCTTGACAGTCACTGTTTGCTACTTCCTAGGTTTATTCAATGTTTTTTTGCATTTATTTAAAAATAACAATAGTGACTTGCTTTCATTTGAGATCTTACCACTTTCTAAAAAATCTTAGTAAATTTGATGAGCCTTGCTGTGCAATGGTAGATGTTTTTTCAATAGTAACCACCAGAGGTCAATCCTCAGCCAAAAGACAGAACAGGGTTTTAGTTCAAAACTAAAAGACTCACTAAGCAGGTAGCAGGAGTGAAGAACATCCAGCAGTATTTGATAATAGGCCCAGGGCGGTAGCCAATCATGTCCTCAATGTTGTCATAGAAACGGTCAGCACCTACAGGAACAGTGAGGCAAGGGACAGATACAAATGAGTACTGTGGGAATGTGTAAGGCATCTAACTGGTTGCTCAAAATAGTACTAATTCTCATCAAAAAAGTGTTCAAAATGGTCCAATAATATCACATTCAGTTAGTTGTTCCACTCCCAGATGCCCTTTCACTTCTACGGAGAGAAGACTACTGCTGGAGCCCAGAGGATGGATGAACAGTGCTTATGTCGTCAATTAAAATACCCCATTTGTCATGCTAATGCCCCCCTCAACACATACCCGCGTAACTTGGCTAAACACTCACCATAAATCCAAGCAATGCAAACTGTCTCAAAGACAGCCACAAAGAGCAGGCACATCCCACTGGCAGCATAGTAGTCAAAGAGTTGGAAGACGTACATGCCTCCCTGGAGAGAAACATGTGTTACGTTACGGCAGGGCAGCTAGGGACTCTCTCTCTGTTTTATCAAGTCCACACGTAGAGCAACATGCAGATGCAAGAAAACATAAAGCTCTTTTTGGGGAACATTCATTCTGATTATGAAGTTTAGCCTTTGTATATGGTCTACGATGTATGTAACAATATACGTTATAGAGCATACATTAGAGAGGCTATACTTCATACACAGACTGAATGTTCCCCAAAAGGAGCTAATTGTATTCCTGATGTCAGTATCTTATGGTCGAATGGCTCTTTTTTTAGCAAGTGTAGTAACTTTCAATACATGTGACCAGACACTCAAAGCCCTTAATGAAAGCCTTTGGGATTTCATTTTTGCACATGAAGACAGGTGAAAGTTCCTGCCACTGTGCAGTTCTGAGACATGATCATAGGTAATTGGGGTCAGAGCGGAGAGTTGGGGTCAGAGCCAGGGTCAGCCATTTTATCAGCTACCCTTGACCAATTGGGGTGCTAGGGGGCACTGTGGACAGTGGCATACCTCGGTCAGCATGATGAGACCCATGAGGAAGGAGAAGATGGCAACCGCCAGAATGAAGAGCTCTCTGCGGTTCTTACGACGGAAAGTTTTAGGGTACATATCCACCATGGCCGTCACCAGACTCTCCACACACACAAACTGCAGGAGGGGAGAGAACAGAGGTGATGCTTTGTTACTGATAAAGAAAAACACCATTGTGGACATTGTTAGGGGCAGAGTTTGAACGCATTGTGTGTGTGTGTGTGTGTGTGTGCTCTTATCCAGAGCAACTTACAGTAGTTTCATACTGGTCCCCTGTGGGAAGCAAACTCACAACCCTGGCATAACAAGCGCCATGCTCTACTAACTGAGTAACACAGATTATGAGTGAGAGGAGACAGAGAGTGGAGAGACAGACAGACCGAGGCAGGGAGAGAGAGAGAGACAGAGAGCGAGACAGACAGACAGACAGACTCACAACCACTTCTCCAGACAGCGAGTGAGGAGAAAGACAGACCAAGGCAGAGAGAGAGAGAGAGAGAGAGAGAGAGAGAGAGAGAGAGAGAGAGAGAGGCAGGCAGGCAGGCAGGCAGGCAGGCAGGCAGGCAGGCAGGCGCAGGCAGGCAGGCAGGCAGGCAGGCAGTGAGAGAGGAGAAAGACAGACAGACAGACAGACAGACAGACAGACAGACAGACAGACAGACAGACAGACAGACAGACAGACAGACAGACAGACAGACAGACAGACAGACAGACAGACAGACAGACAGACAGACAGACAGACCGAGAGGAGACAGAGAGGAGACAGAGAGGAGACAGAGCTGTTCTAGTCTCACCTGGCTGTCCAGCCCCAGAAAGACGATCATGATGAAGAAGAAACAGGCCCAGAGAGGAGAGAAGGGCATCATAGACACAGCACGGGGGTACGCTATGAAGGCTAGACCAGGACCTGGGGCACAGAGGGTTATAACAGGTCATAGAGGAGTCCTAACAGGTCATTACAGACTTGTCATTCCACGAGCAGGACTTTGAATCCATATTGCAACAACAACCTCTACCCGACTGTATTCTAAACTATTAGGTAATCTCTGAACCTTGAAAGTTGACTTCTAAATATTAACATGTCTAATCATCAAGTTCAAGGCGAGCAGGAACTGGCTAGACGTGCACCCTACTCTGCGCCGCCATCTTAAGGACCATTAGGCACCATTACTCACCATTACTCACCATTAAGCACCATTACGCACCATTAAGTACCATTACGCACTATTAAGCACCATTAAGCACCACTAAGCACCATTACACACCATTACACACCATTATAGAGAGAGCAAGAGCGGGGAGGCAGGTAGCGTAGTGGTTAGTGTTGAACTAGCAACTGGAAGGTTGCAAGATCGAATCCCCGAGCTGACAAGGTAAAAATCTGTTGTTCTGCCCCTGAACAAGGCAGTTAACCCACTATTCCTAGGCTGTCGTTGAAAATAATAATTTGTTCTTATCTGACTTGCCTAGTAAAATGTAAAAAATTAAGCACCAGGGTTGTGCTTATGTTGTGGGATGTTGAGCTAACGTAGGCTAATGCGATTAGCATGAGGTTGTAAGTAACAAGAAAATCTCCCAGGACATAGACATATCTGATATTGACAGAAAGCTTAAATTCTTGTTAATCTAACTGCACTGTCAAATTTACAGTAGCTATTACAGTGAAGGAATACCATGCTATTGTTTGAGGAGAGTGCACAGTTTTGAATATTAGGCACATTTGGGTAGTCTTGATACAACATTCTCAACAGAAATGCAATGGTTCATTGGATCACTCTAAAACGTTGCACATACACTGCTGCCATCTAGTTGCCCAAATCTAAATTGCAGCTGGGCTGGAAAAATCCATGATGGCCTTTCGATTGTATTTCAAAGATAATGGTACTAAAAAATACAAAAGAACGGTTGTTTTTTTCTTTGTATTATCTTTTTCCAGATCTATTGTGTTAAAAAAAATAGGTCCAATCCTGAAGAGGTTTTAAGCACCATTACACACCATTAAGCACCATTAAACACCATTAACACCATTACGCACCAATATGCACCAATGCAGCACAGTAAAGGGTTTTTCTCTTAAACACCATTAAGCACCAATACAGTACAGTAAAGGGGTTTTCTTTTGAACAGTGTGGGGAATTTACAGTCAATAGCCGCTTACTTGGGGTAGCAATTCTACTTTGACATAGTTAGTTGTATTGTTGAAATTCAACAGATGATTCCATCTGACAGCACAAGCACGTACACTTTTTTCAATTGTGGAAAACCATACATTCTTTCCCAACGATGATGTAGAAATTGACTGTCTAGAATGGTTTGTGTGTAACGCTCTTTTACAAGGACTACTAACCTGATTCTGCCACCTCTGAGATGGGCACATTTTGCTCATAAGACATGAAGCCCAGGATGGAGAAGATGGCAAAGCCAGCCACGAAACTGGTCCCACTGTTCAGGAAGCATAACGACAAGCAATCTCTGTAAACCCAGAGAGGCAGTCGTCAGGAAGACATAGACCATAACAACAGATACTGTACCACACACTAACCCCTTGAAAACGTCAAAGCAGAATCACTAAAACTTTACAGCTTCAAAGTAGAATCAGATACTGTCAGAATACAGATCAATATACAGAACTGATGGTTAGGTCATTATAGGGTATAAAACAGAACTGACGGTTAGGTCATTATAGGGTATAAAACAGAACTGACGGTTAGGTCATTATAGGGTATAAAACAGAACTGATGGTTAGGTCATTATAGGGTATGAAACAGAACGGATGGTTAGGTCATTATAGGGTATAAAACAGAACTGATGGTTAGGTCATTAGGGTATAAAACAGAACTGATGGTTAGGTCATTATAGGGTATAAAACAGAACTGATGGTTAGGTCATTAGGGTATAAAACAGAACTGACAGTTAGGTCATTAGGGTATAAAACAGAACTGATGGTTAGGTCATTAGGGTATAAAACAGAACTGACGGTTAGGTCATTAGGGTGTAAAACAGAACTGACGGTTAGGTCATTAGGGTGTAAAACAGAACTGACGGTTAGGTCATTAGGGTGTAAAACAGAACTGATGGTTAGGTCATTAGGGTGTAAAACAGAACTGACGGTTAGGTCATTAGGGTGTAAAACAGAACTGATGGTTAGGTCATTAGGGTGTAAAACAGAACTGACGGTTAGGTCATTAGGGTGTAAAACAGAACTGACGGTTAGGTCATTAGGGTGTAAAACAGAACTGACGGTTAGGTCATTAGGGTGTAAAACAGAACTGATGGTTAGGTCATTAGGGTGTAAAACAGAACTGACGGTTAGGTCATTAGGGTGTAAAACAGAACTGACGGTTAGGTCATTAGGGTGTAAAACAGAACTGACGGTTAGGTCATTAGGGTGTAAAACAGAACTGATGGTTAGGTCATTAGGGTGTAAAACAGAACTGACGGTTAGGTCATTAGGGTATAAAACAGAACATATCACTTCTCTGTTTAATCTTATCAGAGACACTTCTGCTTATTGTTTCAATAATCTCAGTCTTATCTAATTAGGTGAGGTAGGAGGTGGGGTGTAGAATAAAGTAGAGTAGAGCAGAGTACAGTATAGCACAGTACAGAAGAGTAGAGCAGAGTACAGTAGAACAGAGTACAGTACAGTATAGAACAGTACAGTAGAGTAGAGCAGAGTACAGTAAAGTAGAGCAGAGTACAGTACAGTATAGAACAGTACAGTAGAGTAGAGCAGAGTACAGTAAAGTAGAGCAGAGTACAGTACAGTATAGCACAGTACAGAAGAGTAGAGCAGAGTACAGTAAAGTAGAGCAGAGTACAGTACAGTATAGAACAGTACAGTAGAGTAGAGCAGAGTACAGTAAAGTAGAGCAGAGTACAGTACAGTATAGAACAGTACAGTAGAGTAGAGCAGAGTACAGTAAAGTAGAGCAGAGTACAGTACAGTATAGCACAGTACAGTAGAGTAGAGCAGAGTACAGTAAAGTAGAGCAGAGTACAGTACAGTATAGAACAGTACAGTAGAGTAGAGCAGAGTACAGTAAAGTAGAGCAGAGTACAGTACAGTATAGCACAGTACAGAAGAGTAGAGCAGAGTACAGTAAAGTAGAGCAGAGTACAGTACAGTATAGAACAGTACAGTAGAGTAGAGCAGAGTACAGTAAAGTAGAGCAGAGTACAGTACAGTATAGAACAGTACAGTAGAGTAGAGCAGAGTACAGTAAAGTAGAGCAGAGTACAGTACAGTATAGCACAGTACAGTAGAGTAGAGCAGAGTACAGTAAAGTAGAGCAGAGTACAGTACAGTATAGAACAGTACAGTAGAGTAGAGCAGAGTACAGTATAGAACAGTACAGTAGAGCAGAGTACAGTACAGAACAGTAGAGTAGAGCAGAGTACAGTAAAGTAGAGTAGAGCAGAGTACAGTATAGCACAGTACAGTAGAGTAGAGCAGAGTACAGTAAAGTAGAGCTGAGTACAGTACAGTATAGAACAGTACAGTAGAGTAGAGCAGAGTACAGTAAAGTAGAGCAGAGTACAGTACAGTATAGAACAGTACAGTAGAGTAGAGCAGAGTACAGTATAGAACAGTACAGTAGAGCAGAGTACAGTACAGAACAGTAGAGTAGAGCAGAGTACAGTAAAGTAGAGTAGAGCAGAGTACAGTAAAGTAGAGCAGAGTACAGTATAGCACAGTACAGTAGAGTAGAGCAGAGTACAGTAAAGTAGAGCTGAGTACAGTACAGTATAGAACAGTACAGTAGAGTAGAGCAGAGTACAGTAAAGTAGAGCAGAGTACAGTACAGTATAGCACAGTACAGTAGAGTAGAGCAGAGTACAGTAAAGTAGAGCAGAGTACAGTACAGTATAGAACAGTACAGTAGAGTAGAGCAGAGTACAGTAAAGTAGAGCAGAGTACAGTACAGTATAGCACAGTACAGAAGAGTAGAGCAGAGTACAGTAAAGTAGAGCAGAGTACAGTACAGTATAGAACAGTACAGTAGAGTAGAGCAGAGTACAGTAAAGTAGAGCAGAGTACAGTACAGTATAGAACAGTACAGTAGAGTAGAGCAGAGTACAGTAAAGTAGAGCAGAGTACAGTACAGTATAGCACAGTACAGTAGAGTAGAGCAGAGTACAGTAAAGTAGAGCAGAGTACAGTACAGTATAGAACAGTACAGTAGAGTAGAGCAGAGTACAGTAAAGTAGAGCAGAGTACAGTACAGTATAGAACAGTACAGTAGAGTAGAGCAGAGTACAGTAAAGTAGAGCAGAGTACAGTACAATATAGCACAGTACAGTAGAGTAGAGCAGAGTACAGTAAAGTAGAGCAGAGTACAGTACAGTATAGAACAGTACAGTAGAGTAGAGCAGAGTACAGTATAGAACAGTACAGTAGAGCAGAGTACAGTATAGAACACTAGAGTAGAGTAGAGCAGAGTACAGTAAAGTAGAGCAGAGTACAGTACAGTATAGAACAGTACAGTAGAGTAGAGCAGAGTACAGTAAAGTAGAGCAGAGTACAGTACAGTATAGAACAGTACAGTAGAGTAGAGAGTAGAGCAGAGTACAGTATAGAACAGTACAGTAGAGCAGAGTACAGTACAGAACAGTAGAGTAGAGCAGAGTACAGTAAAGTAGAGTAGAGCAGAGTACAGTATAGCACAGTACAGTAGAGTAGAGCAGAGTACAGTAAAGTAGAGCTGAGTACAGTACAGTATAGAACAGTACAGTAGAGTAGAGCAGAGTACAGTAAAGTAGAGCAGAGTACAGTACAGTATAGAACAGTACAGTAGAGTAGAGCAGAGTACAGTAAAGTAGAGCAGAGTACAGTACAGTATAGAACAGTACAGTAGAGTAGAGCAGAGTACAGTAAAGTAGAGCAGAGTACAGTACAGTATAGCACAGTACAGTAGAGTAGAGCAGAGTACAGTAAAGTAGAGCAGAGTACAGTACAGTATAGAACAGTACAGTAGAGTAGAGCAGAGTACAGTATAGAACAGTACAGTAGAGTAGAGCAGAGTACAGTAAAGTAGAGCAGAGTACAGTACAGTATAGAACAGTAGAGTAGAGTAGAGCAGAGTACAGTATAGAACAGTACAGTAGAGCAGAGTACAGTACAGAACAGTAGAGTAGAGCAGAGTACAGTAAAGTAGAGTAGAGCAGAGTACAGTAAAGTAGAGTAGAGCAGAGTACAATATAGCACAGTACAGTAGAGTAGAGCAGAGTACAGTATAGAACAGTACAGTAGAGCAGAGTACAGTACAGAACAGTAGAGTAGAGCAGAGTACAGTAAAGTAGAGTAGAGCAGAGTACAGTAAAGTAGAGTAGAGCAGAGTACAATATAGCACAGTACAGTAGAGTAGAGCAGAGTACAGTAAAGTAGAGCTGAGTACAGTACAGTATAGAACAGTACAGTAGACTAGAGCAGAGTACAGTAAAGTAGAGCAGAGTACAGTACAGTATAGAACAGTACAGAAGAGTAGAGCAGAGTACAGTAAAGTAGAGCAGAGTACAGTATAGCACAGTACAGAAGAGTAGAGCAGAGTACAGTAAAGTAGAGCAGAGTACAGTACAGTATAGAACAGTACAGTAGAGTAGAGCAGAGTACAGTATAGAACAGTACAGTAGAGCAGAGTACAGTACAGAACAGTAGAGTAGAGCAGAGTACAGTAAAGTAGAGTAGAGCAGAGCACAGTAAAGTAGAGTAGAGCAGAGTACAGTATAGCACAGTACAGTAGAGTAGAGCAGAGTACAGTAAAGTAGAGCTGAGTACAGTACAGTATAGAACAGTACAGTAGAGTAGAGCAGAGTACAGTAAAGTAGAGCAGAGTACAGTACAGTATAGAACAGTAGAGTAGAGTAGAGCAGAGTACAGTATAGAACAGTACAGTAGAGCAGAGTACAGTACAGAACAGTAGAGTAGAGCAGAGTACAGTAAAGTAGAGTAGAGCAGAGTACAGTAAAGTAGAGCAGAGTACAGTATAGCACAGTACAGTAGAGTAGAGCAGAGTACAGTAAAGTAGAGCTGAGTACAGTACAGTATAGAACAGTACAGTAGAGTAGAGCAGAGTACAGTAAAGTAGAGCAGAGTACAGTACAGTATAGCACAGTACAGTAGAGTAGAGCAGAGTACAGTAAAGTAGAGCAGAGTACAGTACAGTATAGAACAGTACAGTAGAGTAGAGCAGAGTACAGTAAAGTAGAGCAGAGTACAGTACAGTATAGCACAGTACAGAAGAGTAGAGCAGAGTACAGTAAAGTAGAGCAGAGTACAGTACAGTATAGAACAGTACAGTAGAGTAGAGCAGAGTACAGTAAAGTAGAGCAGAGTACAGTACAGTATAGAACAGTACAGTAGAGTAGAGCAGAGTACAGTAAAGTAGAGCAGAGTACAGTACAGTATAGCACAGTACAGTAGAGTAGAGCAGAGTACAGTAAAGTAGAGCAGAGTACAGTACAGTATAGAACAGTACAGTAGAGTAGAGCAGAGTACAGTAAAGTAGAGCAGAGTACAGTACAGTATAGCACAGTACAGTAGAGTAGAGCAGAGTACAGTAAAGTAGAGCAGAGTACAGTACAGTATAGAACAGTACAGTAGAGTAGAGCAGAGTACAGTATAGAACAGTACAGTAGAGCAGAGTACAGTATAGAACAGTAGAGTAGAGTAGAGCAGAGTACAGTAAAGTAGAGCAGAGTACAGTACAGTATAGAACAGTACAGTAGAGTAGAGCAGAGTACAGTAAAGTAGAGCTGAGTACAGTACAGTATAGAACAGTACAGTAGAGTAGAGCAGAGTACAGTAAAGTAGAGCAGAGTACAGTACAGTATAGAACAGTACAGTAGAGTAGAGCAGAGTACAGTAAAGTAGAGCAGAGTACAGTACAGTATAGAACAGTACAGTAGAGTAGAGCAGAGTACAGTATAGAACAGTACAGTAGAGCAGAGTACAGTATAGAACAGTACAGTAGAGCAGAGTACAGTACAGAACAGTAGAGTAGAGCAGAGTACAGTAAAGTAGAGTAGAGCAGAGTACAGTAAAGTAGAGCAGAGTACAGTACAGTATAGAACAGTACAGTAGAGTAGAGCAGAGTACAGTAAAGTAGAGCAGAGTACAGTACAGTAAAGCACAGTACAGTAGAGTAGAGCAGAGTACAGTAAAGTAGAGCAGAGTACAGTACAGTATAGAACAGTACAGTAGAGTAGAGCAGAGTACAGTATAGAACAGTACAGTAGAGCAGAGTACAGTATAGAACAGTAGAGTAGAGTAGAGCAGAGTACAGTAAAGTAGAGCAGAGTACAGTACAGTATAGAACAGTACAGTAGAGTAGAGCAGAGTACAGTAAAGTAGAGCAGAGTACAGTACAGTATAGAACAGTACAGTAGAGTAGAGCAGAGTACAGTATAGAACAGTACAGTAGAGCAGAGTACAGTACAGAACAGTAGAGTAGAGCAGAGTACAGTAAAGTAGAGTAGAGCAGAGTACAGTATAGCACAGTACAGTAGAGTAGAGCAGAGTACAGTAAAGTAGAGCTGAGTACAGTACAGTATAGAACAGTACAGTAGAGTAGAGCAGAGTACAGTAAAGTAGAGCAGAGTACAGTACAGTATAGCACAGTACAGTAGAGTAGAGCAGAGTACAGTAAAGTAGAGCAGAGTACAGTACAGTATAGAACAGTACAGTAGAGTAGAGCAGAGTACAGTAAAGTAGAGCAGAGTACAGTACAGTATAGCACAGTACAGTAGAGTAGAGCAGAGTACAGTAAAGTAGAGCAGAGTACAGTACAGTATAGAACAGTACAGTAGAGTAGAGCAGAGTACAGTATAGAACAGTACAGTAGAGTAGAGCAGAGTACAGTAAAGTAGAGCAGAGTACAGTACAGTATAGAACAGTACAGTAGAGTAGAGCAGAGTACAGTATAGAACAGTACAGTAGAGCAGAGTACAGTACAGAACAGTAGAGTAGAGCAGAGTACAGTAAAGTAGAGTAGAGCAGAGTACAGTAAAGTAGAGTAGAGCAGAGTACAATATAGCACAGTACAGTAGAGTAGAGCAGAGTACAGTAAAGTAGAGCTGAGTACAGTACAGTATAGAACAGTACAGTAGACTAGAGCAGAGTACAGTAAAGTAGAGCAGAGTACAGTACAGTATAGAACAGTACAGAAGAGTAGAGCAGAGTACAGTAAAGTAGAGCAGAGTACAGTATAGCACAGTACAGAAGAGTAGAGCAGAGTACAGTAAAGTAGAGCAGAGTACAGTACAGTATAGAACAGTACAGTAGAGTAGAGCAGAGTACAGTATAGAACAGTACAGTAGAGCAGAGTACAGTACAGAACAGTAGAGTAGAGCAGAGTACAGTAAAGTAGAGTAGAGCAGAGCACAGTAAAGTAGAGTAGAGCAGAGTACAGTATAGCACAGTACAGTAGAGAGTAGAGCAGAGTACAGTAAAGTAGAGCTGAGTACAGTACAGTATAGAACAGTACAGTAGAGTAGAGCAGAGTACAGTAAAGTAGAGCAGAGTACAGTACAGTATAGAACAGTACAGTAGAGTAGAGCAGAGTACAGTATAGAACAGTACAGTAGAGCAGAGTACAGTACAGAACAGTAGAGTAGAGCAGAGTACAGTAAAGTAGAGTAGAGCAGAGTACAGTAAAGTAGAGCAGAGTACAGTATAGCACAGTACAGTAGAGTAGAGCAGAGTACAGTAAAGTAGAGCTGAGTACAGTACAGTATAGAACAGTACAGTAGAGTAGAGCAGAGTACAGTAAAGTAGAGCAGAGTACAGTACAGTATAGAACAGTACAGTAGAGTAGAGCAGAGTACAGTATAGAACAGTACAGCAGAGCAGAGTACAGTACAGAACAGTAGAGTAGAGCAGAGTACAGTAAAGTAGAGTAGAGCAGAGTACAGTAAAGTAGAGTAGAGCAGAGTACAGTATAGCACAGTACAGTAGAGTAGAGCAGAGTACAGTAAAGTAGAGCTGAGTACAGTACAGTATAGAACAGTACAGTAGAGTAGAGCAGAGTACAGTAAAGTAGAGCAGAGTACAGTACAGTATAGAACAGTACAGAAGAGTAGAGCAGAGTACAGTAAAGTAGAGCAGAGTACAGTATAGCACAGTACAGAAGAGTAGAGCAGAGTACAGTAAAGTAGAGCAGAGTACAGTAGAGCAGAGTAGACTGGGAGGTAGAGGTGTAAGTGTGTCTTCTGAGGTGAGCCCTGACCTGTAGCAGTTATTGTTGTACTTGTTGTAGCTCCCCAGGGCAGTCAGACACCCCAGACAGATGGCATACGAGAAGAAGATCTGAGTCCCTGCATCCATCCATACCTAGAAAGAACAGGAAGAAACCAAACCAACCAGCCTTTTCATTTGCTGGGAGAAACCATGGCATTGTTCCTGGCTGATACATTTACTTCTATGAAACACATTATAGAAAGACAGCTATAAACCCATACTGGTGAGACATTTTATGACCAAATAATTACCTACATGCTCCTCACTCTGTGGTAAACACGGTCACCCCATTTCTCGTCACTTATTATGTCATCACCACCCACCATACAACCCCCAGTAATCTCTGTCTATAGACCTCATACCCCCTTTTCAGTCCTAAGCCCACCCTCTCCACCCTGACAATGTCACTGGCACGCTGGTTCTCCATCTCAATGGCTCCTCAACGCCAAGTGTGGTAATTTTCCATCACAGAATCTGAACGACCAGCACAACACAGTTCCAATTTAAATGAGGGTGCTCTTTGTTCCATTCGGCAAAGTGGTCCTGAAGCAATGGGGGCACGTTTCAGTTGGCTGCCTGGCAGCCAGAAAGACTTCTGGTTGCACACTATTGCCTATGTAGTGTACTACTTTTGACCAGGGCCTATGGGCCATAGCCACTAAGGCAGATGTTCTCATGGTACAGGCTTCTTGGAGTAGCTTGTCAGTGGATTGAAGAGGGCACTCATTTTGTTTTCTGGTGTACTCTAATAAATCACACCCTCTCCCTCTCCTCTCTGCGCTCTCTCTGCTAACAGAGCCCCAGGACCAGCTTTCTTAGGAACCTTTTCTCTAGGCTCATCACTCTGTAGGTGATGGCTTTGTTATGGAAGTTTGGGGAATTGCTTCCTTTTAAGTGGTTGTCTTTTCTGGATTTTGATCATTAGCGGGTATCGTCCTAATTCTGCTCTGCATGCATTATTTGTTTTTTTACATTGTACACAGAGGACGTTTTTGCATACAGAATTCTTGCTTTGTGAGTGGACCCCAGACCTCACTGTCCATAAAGGGCAATAGATCTATAACTGCTTCAAGTATTTTTAGACAGATCTTAATTGGGATGTCAAATTTTATGTTTATTTTTAATGGCATAGAAGGCTCTTCTTGTCTAGTCTCTCAGATCGTTCACAGCTTTGTGGAAGTTACCTGTGGTGCTGATGTTTAGGCTGAGGTAGTATAGTACGCTCCTCTATATAAAGCCTTGACGAAAATGTAACCTCCTGTTCCGAGGATGTGAGGACGATGGTCCATACGTTAAAAGGACTAACATGTCAACTACAGAACTAAGCTTTGGTTGCGAATGGTATGAACTTTGAACTCTTATTCACAACAGACGTGATACCTCCTAGCCGTTGAGTTAGCAACCGCAGCTGAAAACGTGGGCTAGGAAAGAACAGACAGAGTATCCCATCTACCACACAACGACGTTACTACAACGTATTCAATTGACCACCAGAGACATTCTTCAAAGGACTCGGTTGGGCAACACGGCCTTCCATCTACCACCAACCTACCGAAGCGCAGCTCAGAGTAAATATTTATTGCATTTTCCTTTTCCAAATGGGCGGTAATTTAGAATGCATAAGATACTGTATTTACGATAGAGACATCGCTTCTCCCTTTGTTCCTCGGTCTTCCCGCTCTTTCACTCAAACCCAGCCCCTTTTCTTTGTGTAACCAGCTGTCATATCTGTTCCCTCCGCTAGGGACGTTTTCCTTCATGATATAATTTGTAATCAAGGTATGATTCATTCTGTGCATATGTAATTCTGTGTGATTAGTTAGGTATTTAGTAAAGAAATAATTAAATCCAATTTTGTATTGCTGATTCAACTTGTTAGCCAGGGTTCGTGAAGATATCTGAAAGTTGTAAACTTTTGGTTGAGACTGAAATAAGGTGACGATTATATATTGACTGCTATTGATGTAAAATATTACTAGGTCTTTAAATCCTCTTGGTGTTAGGGGACAGTATTTTCATTTTTTGAAAAAAAAAAACGTTCCCGTTTTAAATGGGATATTGTGTCAGGAAAAGATGCTAGAATATGCATATAATTGACAGCGTTGGATAGAAAACACTGTTTAAATGATGTCTGTAAGTAGAACAGAACTCATATGGCAGGCAAAAACCTGAGAAAAAAAAACAGGAACTGGGAAATCTGAGGTTTGTAGTTTTTGAACTCAGCCCCTATCGAATTCACAGTGGGATATGGGTTATGTTGCACTTCCGAAGGCTTCCACTAGATGTCAACCGTCTTTAGAACGTTGTTTCAGGCTTCTTATGTGAAGGGGGGCCGGATGGGAGCTGTTTGACTAAGGGGTCTGCCAGCAGCCTCGTTCTCAGTCACGCGCATTTTCACATGAGCGGTATCTCACGTTCCATTGCTTTTCTACAGACAATGGAATTCTCCGGTTGGAGCATTATTGAACCTTTATGATAAAAACATCCTAAAGATTGATCCTATACTTAGTTTGACAAGTTTCTTCGACCTGTAATATAACTTTTTGAACTTATCGTCCGACTGGATCTGAACGCGCTTTTGGATTTGTTTACCAAACCGCCCTAACAAAAGAAGCTATTTGGACATAAATGGACATAAATTATGGACATTATCGAACAAAACAAGCATTTATTGTGGAACAGCAATTCCTGGTAGTGCATTCTGATGAAGATCATCAAAGGTAAGTGAATATTTATAATGCTATTTATGACTAATGTTGACTGCGCAACATGGCAGATATTTATTTTGCCTGGTTTGGGCTCCGAGCACCGTTCTCAGATTATGCTTTTTCCGTAAAGTTTTTAAAAAATCTGACACAGCGGTTGCATTAAGGAGAAGTGTATCTAAAGTCCCATGCATAACACTTATGTATTTCTGTGAATTCATGTGGCTCTCTGCAATATCACTGCATGTTTTGGAACTACTGAACACAACACGCCAATGTAAAATAAGATTTTTGGATATAAATATGAACTTTACCGAACAAAACATACATGTATTGTGTAACATGAAGTCCTATGAGTGTCATCTGATGAAGATCATCAAAGGTTAGTGATTAATTTTCTCTCTATTTGTGCTTGTTGTGACTCTTCTCTTTGGCTGGAAAAATGGCTGGGTTTTTCTGTGAGTTGGTGGTGACCTAACATAATCGTTTGTGGAGCTTTCGCTGTAAAGCATTTTTGAAATTAGACACTATGGCTGGATTAACGAGAATTGTATCTTTAAAATGGTGCCTAATACTTGTGTGTTTGAGGAATTTGATTTATGAGATTTCTGTTGATTGACAATGCATAGGTAACAAACAAACAGCAAGTAGCAGCAGTGTACAAGGGGGGGATGTAAATTGTCCAGTGGCGATTTTTATGAATTGTTCAGCAGTCTAATGGCTTGGGGGTAAAAGCTGTTGAGGAGCCTTTTGGTCCTAGACTTTGCACTCCGGTACTGCTTGTCGTGTGGTAGCAGAGAAAACAGTCTATAACTTCAGTGACTGGAGTCTGACAATTTTATGGACTTTCCTCTGACACCACCTATTATATAGGTCCTGGATGGCAGGAAGCTTGGCCCCAGTGATGTACTGAGCCGTTTGTACTACCCTCTGTAGTACATTATGGTCAGATGCCGAGCTGTTGCCATACCAGGTGGTGATGCAACCGGTCAGGATGCTCTCAATGGTGCAGCTGTAAAACCTTTTGAAGATCTGGGGGCCATGCCAATTCTTTTCAGTCTTCTGAGGAGGAAAAGGTTTTGTCGTGCCCTCTTCACGACTGTCTTGGTACTGTATGTTTGGACCATGATAGTTCGTTGGTGATGTGGACACCAATGAACTTCAAACTCTCGACCCGCTCCACTACAGCCCTGTCGATGTTAATGGGGACCTGTTCGGCACGCCTTTGCCTGTAGTCCACAATCAGCTCCTTTGTCTTACTCACATTGAGAGAGAGGATGTTGTCCTGGCACCACACTGCCAGTTCTCTGACCTCCTCCCTATAGGTCGTCTCATCTTTGTCGGTGATCAGGCCTACCACTGTTGTGTTGTCAGCAAACTTAGTGATGGTGTTGGAGTCATGTTTGGCCACACAGTCGTGGGTGAACAGGCAATACAGGCAGGGATTAAGTACACACCCCTGAGGGGCCCCAGTGTTAAGGATCAGCATGGCAAACGTGTTGTTGCCTACTCTTGCTACCTGGGGGCGGCCCGTCAGGAAGTCCAGAATCCGGTTGCAGAGGGAGGTCTTTAGTCCCAGAGTCCTTAGCTTAGTGATGAGCTTCATGGGCACGATGGTGTTGAATGCTGATCTGTAGTCGATGAACAGTATTCTCACATAGGTGTTCCTTTTGTCCAGGTGAGAAAGGGCGGTGTGGAGTGCGATTGAGATTGCGTCATCTGTGGATCTGTTGGGGCGGTATGCGAATTGGAGTGGATCTAGGGTGTCCGGGAGGATGCTGTGAGCCATGACCAGCCTTTCAAAGCACTTCATGGCCACTGATGTGAGTGCCGCGGGTTGCTAATCATTTAGACAGGTTACCTTCGCTTCCTTGGGCACAGGGACTATGGTGGTCTGCTTGAAACATGTAGGTATTACAGACTCGGTCAGGGAGAGGTTGAAAATGTCAGTGAAGAGACTTGACAGTTGGTCCGCGCATGCTTTGAATACATGTCCTGATAATCCGTCTGGCACAGCAGCTTTGTAAATGTTGACCTGTTTAAAGGTGTTTAAAGGTTTTGTTCACATCGGCTACCGAGAGCGTTATCACACAGTCATCCAGAACAGCTGGTGCTCTCATGCATACTTCAGTGTTGCTTGCCTCGAAACGAGCATAAAAGGCATTTAGCTTGTCTGGTAGGCTTGCGTCACTGGGCAGTTCGCGTCTAGGTTTCCCTTTGTAGTCCGTAATAGTTTCAAGCCCTGCCACATCCGACGAGCATCAGAGCCGGTGTAGTGGGATTCAATCGTAATCCTGCATTGACGCTTTGCTTGTTTTATGGTTTGTCTGAGGGCATAGTGGGATTTCTTATAAGCGTTCGGATTAGTCTCCCGCTCCTTGAAAGCGGCAGTTCTAGCCTTTAGCTCGATAGGGATGTTGCCTGTAATCCATGGCTTCTGGTTGGAATATGTACCTACGTACAGTCACTGTGGGGACCACGTCATCGATGCACTTATTGATGAAGCCGATGACTGAGGTGAAGTATTTCTCAATGCCATTGGATGAATCCCGGAACATATTCCAGTCTGTGCTAGCAAAACAGTCCTTTAGTTTAGCATCCGCGCCATCTGACCACTTACATATTGAGCAAGACACTGGTACTTCCTGCTTTAGTTTTTGGCAGGAATCAGGAGGATAGAATTGTTGTCAGATTTGCCAAATGGAGAGCGGGGAGAGCTTTGTATGTATCTCTGTGTGTGGAGTAAAGGTGGTCTAGGATTGTTTTTCCCCTGGTTGCACATGTGACATGCTGGTAAAAATGTGGTAAAACTGATTTAAGTTCGCCAGCATTAAAGTCCCCGGACACTAGGAGCGCCGCTTCTGGGTGAGCATTTTCTTCTTTGCTTATGGCCTTATAGAGTTGGGTGAGAGCGGTGTTAGTGCCAGCTTCACTTTGTGGTGGTAAATAGACGGCTACGAATAATACAGATGAGAACTCTCTTGGTAGATAGTGTGGTCGACAGTTTATCATAAGGTACACTACCTCAGGCGAGCAATACCTCTATTAGACATCGTGCACCAGCTGTTATTGACAAAAAGACACACAACCCCACCCCTCGTCTTACCAGAGGTAGCGTCTCTGTTCTGCCGGTGAATGGAAAATCCCGCCAGCTCTATATTGTCCATTTCTTCGTTCAGCCACGTCTCGGCCAAACATGAGATGTTACAGTTTTTAATGTCCTGTTGGTAGGATAATCGTAATAGTAGGTCATCAATTTTATTTTCTAACGATTGCACATTGAGGAGATCCCCGATCTGCGTCCCCTTTTCCGGCGTCTTTTCTTCACGCGTGGATCTAGGCCTGTTCCAGTGAAAGCAGGATATCCTTCTCGTCAGACTTGTTAAAGGAAAAAGTTTCTTCCAGTCCGCGGTGAGTAATCGCTTTTCTGAAGTCTAGAAGTTATTTTCGGTCATAAGATACAGTAGCAACAACATTATGTACACAATAAGTGTTCTTCGGCACCATCTTTATCCATGACCTGGAAACAGTAAGTTAAAAGGGAAAATCAAACTCCTAAAAGAGAAACATAATAATTTGAAAATCACAGGACTTGAAACTAGCATGGAAGCAGGCAACCCAACTTCCTTTATGATTAATATTTTCTATGAACTGCTCGGACAGGAGCTGCTGGGTCCCATGCTGCTGATTAACATTGCACATTGCACGGGTCAACTCCACAACGACTCATTGTATGATTGTTGGATCCACAGCTTTGAAGTCAAACAGCGAATTGTTCGTCTTGCAGCGGAATCAGCATCTACCCAGACCTGAGTGCTGAACTGTTAAAACAGCAGAAGACCTACAACGAGGTGAGATCCCAGCTACGCCAGCTAAACCTGAGATGCGGCTTCATCCACCAAGCAACACATGTTTTCCACTGCCAAGGAAGCTCGAAGACTTCTTGGAGAAGCACATCAAACCCAACACACAAGGGGACAAGCCAACAGATGGAACCCCATGACTGGCTCTTTACTCTGGTATGATATCCATGCACAATCATGCTTCCTAGCCTATGGTTACAATTGTATGCTGCCCTCAGCATAAGACAATGATGAGGAGACCTCTCATGTTTGGGTATAAGGAACAATAATACTATTATTGCTGAGCATTGAACTTGTTGTCATTATATTGCCTATGGTCCAGGACATGTACACAGTGATGACACCATGCAAATTAATGAACAATGGACAATATATGGATACTACAGCTATCCTATTTTTGACTGTTTATGCATTAGAATTGCATATCTCACATAGTTTCTTCTTGTTATAATTTTCATATTTTTTTCTTCATTACCCACCCTTACTCTTCAAGTCTGGTAACTTAATTGTAAAAGGTCTGAATTGGTTACTTATTTAGTTTAATTATTATTATTTTTATGAATACCTTAATACCAAAAATATGCTGCTTAAGGAATTTCATATGTAAGGCTGCCACTAGCCGTTATACTACAACCATGTAATTATAGTGCAGGGCGAGGGGAACCGGGGAGGCTAGGGAGTAGGGGGGAAGGGGAATGCTTTATAGAGAGCGTCTTCTGGGTGGGGAGAGACCAATGGGTGGATTTTTTATTTTACATCCATGGGCTTATCAACACTAAAGATAACAATTACGTTTTATAAAAACAATGGCAACACTAACTATTCTCTCGTGAAATTTGAAAGGCCTAATTATTCCTGTCAAACATTCCATCTGTCATAATATTCTAGCAAGAAACCATGTAGAAATGCTCCAAGAAACACACAAAATGACGCACATGGAATAGAGAACCATTTCTGCAAACTGGCTGCTTTTTCATCAGCCCCAAACAAAACTACAGGTGTAATCATAATGATACATAAGAAACTCAAAATCACAGTCCTTGGTAAAGGCATGTTTGGATGACTGAGGTGCCCAAAGTAAACTTCCTGTTACTCAGGCCCAGAAGCTAGGATATGCATATGCATGGTAGTATTGGATAGAAAACACACCAACGTTTTTAAAACTGTTAAAATAATGTCTGTACGTATAACAGAACAGATTTGGCAGGCGAAACCCAGAGGACAATCCATCCAGGAATTTTTTGTTGTTGTTGAGGTCATTGGATTTTCCAATGCTTTTCTATGGGAAAGCCTCATTATTAGGACCCAGATTGCAGTTCCTATGGCTTCCATTAGATGTCAACAGTCTTTCGAAATTGTTCGATGTTTTGTTTTTTGAAAAATGAAGACGTATTCGTATTCTTTCTAAGTGTTTTGCAATTTACCGGATGTTGTCAAATCGATCCCGGTAACGGGATTCTAGCCGTAAGGGATCCCTAAGAGGTTTTAAATGTATCCATAATGGAAAGAAAATGGCCTTTATTAATGTGTATGCTCCAAATTCATATGATCCTAAGTTGTATGATTCTCTGAACAGCATGTTGTTGGAATTAACTGAAATCCTGCTGGTTATTGGAAAGGACATGAATGTCATTCTAGACATGCGGGACAAATCTAATAAGACCAACTTCAATCTACAGGAAACCAAGGTTCTCCAACATGTACTCTCTATTTACAACCTCATTGATGCTTGGTGAGCTCATAGCCCTAAAGCAAAAGAGTACACTTTCTATTCAAACCGGCACAAAACATTCTCCAGAATCGATTTCGTACTCTTATCTACTCCTCTATTTAAATTAATCAAGAAAATGGAAATTCAACATATGAGCCTGTCTGATCATCATGCTTATTACGGCCAGATACATACATCAGAATATCCCAAAAGAGCCACAAGATGGTGCTTTAATGTCACTTACTACAAAATCATATTTTCTGTGAAGAATTTGAAATGGAATTGAATGAATTCATAATGATTAACAAAAATTCATTCGACGATCCTCAGATTTTATGTGACGCCATTAAATGTTTTATTAAAAACAAAGCAACTGCATTTGCATCTGGGCTGAACAAATCACAATTAAAGAAGATATCAGAATAGGAAAAGTTGTTAACAACGTTAGAACGTTCTCAACAAACACTTTTTTGAGATCATGTAGTGACTACTCACTTGAAAGTCAAGACAGAACTAAATCTATTGATAAGACAGAGAATATCATTTGCAATCCATCGAGTTAGACTCAACCATTACTTCCATGGTAATCGACCCAGTCATGGGTACTGGCTAACATACTGGCTAACAAGCTATTGAATCTGAATCAGGTGAATTACTATCAGAACCCAAATGAATCAACCAAAGATTCTTCAGTTTCTATAAAGAATTGTACATCTCTGATTGTAAATCCACACCCAGCCAGATCGAGTCCTTTTTTTAAAGAAATAAGAACTCCTCTTCTTGGCTAACATGAGTAGGCAAATTACCTGGTTGGGACAATATGTAGTGTTAATTTGTTGTTATTTTATTGTTGCTCTTTAATAATTTATTTTTCATTTTTTTATTTTTTATTTTTTTATTTCTTAGTTCAGTTTATTTTAGTAAATGCTTTCTTAACACTTATTTTTCTTAAAACTGCATTGTTGTTTAAGGGCTTGTAAGTAAGCATTTCACTGTAAAGTCGAGACCTGTTGTATTCGGTGCATGTAACACATAAAATATACTTTGATTTGATTCTTGAAATCAATTTCAAATGTGACTCGTTTCAGGAAACTAGGCGTATGTCGCGCGTTACTACTTCACAGGAGATTCATTTGAAGGTAAACTTTCTTTTAAAATCAAAATGTGTTTTTTTGGCAGAAATGCCTTCTTGAACATTTGAACCTTCATGTGCCTTAATAACAAACTTGTATGTCATCTGTAAATACGAATAAAATTGTTAAATTACGTGCCTAGTTCATTTAGCCACAGAAAACCTTCCCACTAGCCTTGATTGGCTGAGATAATGAGTGGGCTGGACATACCGAGAGATCGAGTTTTGAAATCAGTGGAATTAGAGTATGGTAGCGAAAAACACCTGTCTCCAGATTACATATTTAAACTAAGGGAGAAGCGTCCAACCATTTATACAGTTAAGATAGCTACATTTTCAGATATTACATGTTTCTAATTTTGTCAGAAAGTTGTTTTCATTTCAAGTGTACTGTTCGCTAGCTAGCTAACATTGGCTAGCTGGCTCGCTGGCTAACGTTACTTGTATTCTCTGTGTAGTAATATTTTTCGCATCTCAGAGCCATTTGTATTGCTAGTTATAGCTTAATGTTAGTTAGCTAACATTGAACCTGGTTGGTTAGCTACCTGCAGATTCATGCAGGGTAATAACGTCGTGAGTTGGGATTATGGTTCACTGTTTAGCTAGCTAGCTACATGTTTTAACAGAAGACTCCACTATGCAAGTAACCATTTCAAGAGGATGTTCATGATGTCAATGCAACAACTATTGATAGACGTAGCTGGTAAATTCGCTCTGGCTATCTACTCTGATTTCAGAGCACTCTCGTATGAGTGTGCCAGAGCGCAGAATAACGCATGAATGTATGAACACTCAACACCCATTGAATATGGCTGGTGTCTGTAAACGGCGGCAAAAAAAAATCGTAATTAAATTGTTGCCAGCAGCACAGTTACAGTCACCAACACTCTGGATAAGATAAAAACAGGCTAACCAGCTCTGCTAGGGTGAGTAAAATGGTCAGAGTGAGCTGTTCTCTCATTTGTGTCTGGAAGTAGCTAACAAGCTAGCTAACGTTAACCAGTTAGCTTGGATGCTTGACTGCTGTTGTTAGGACATAACGCTCGGAACAACCCTACTCCTTGGCCAGGGCATTCAGTGTGCGCTCTGAACGCTCCAAGAGTGAAACGCTCTCAATTTATGAACAGACAATCTGACAGCGCTCTGAGTTTACAGGCGGGGATATAGCTTAAGAGGGTGTGAACGATGCTGAATGGGTGTAGACAAAGAAGAGCTCTCCAGTGGGTGTACCAAAACATTCAAATGGACTAATTAATATGATGAAAATACTACACATTCCTTCGGAAAATATTCAGAACCCTTGACTTGTTCCGCATTTTGTTACATTACAGCTGTATTCTAAAATATAGTAAAAAAATTTAAAAATCATCATCAATCTACACACAATACCCCATAATGACAAAGCGAAAAAAATGTTTTTGCAAATGTATTAAAAATCAAAAACAAAAATACCTCATTTAAATAAGTATGCAGACTCTTTGCCATGAGAGTCGAAATTGAGCTCAAGTGCATCCTGTTTCCATTGATCATTCTCGAGATGTTTCTATGTAGGAGTGGCTTCGGGACAAGTCTCTGAATGTCCTTGAGTGGGCCAGCCAGAGCCCGGACTTGAACCAGATCTAACATCACTGGAAAGACCTGAAAATAGCTGTGCAGCAACGCTCCCATTCAAACCTGATAGAGCTTGAGAGGATCTGCAGAGAAGAATTGGAGAAACCCGCCAAATACAGGTGTGCCAAGCTTGTAGCGTCATAACCAAGACGACTCGAGGCTGTAATCGCTGCCTAAGGTCCTTCAACAAAGTACTGAGTAAAGCGTCCAAATACTTACAGTACCAGTCAAAAGTTTGGACACACCAACTCATTCAAGGGTTTTTCTTATTTTTACCATTTTCTACCATTGTAGAATAATAGTGAAGACATAAAAACTATTAAATAACACATCATATGTAATCCTGTAATAACCAAAAAAGTGTTTAACAAATCAAAATATATTTCATATTTGAGATTCTTCAAAGTAGCCACCTTTTGCCTTGATGACAGCTTTGCACACTCTTCAGGTTCTCTCAATCAGCTTCACCTGGAATGCTTTTCCAACGGTCTTGAAGGAGTTCCAACATATGCTGAACACTTGTTGGCTGCTTTTCCTTCACTCTGCGGTCCAACTCATCCCTAACCATCTCAATTGGGATGAGGTCGGGTGATTGTGGAGGCCAGGTCATCTGATACAGCACTCCATCATTCTCCTTCTAGGTCAAACAGCCCTTACACAGCCTGGATGTGCGTTGGGTCATTGTCCTGTTGAAAAACAAATTATAGTCACACTAAGCGCAAACCAGATGGGATGGAGTATCGCTGCAGAATGCTGTGGTAGCCATGCTGGTTAAGTTTGCCTTGAATTCTAAATAAATCACAGATAATGTCACCATCACACCTCCTCCTCCATAATTCACGGTGGGAACCACACATGCGGAGATCATCCGTTCATCTACTCTGCGTCTCACAAAGACACGACGGAACCACGACGGAACCAATAATCTCAAATTTGGACTCATCAAACCAAAGGACAGATTTCCACCAGTCTAATGTCCATTGCTCCTGTTTTTTGGCCCAAGCAAGTCTCTTCTTATTGGTGTCCTTTAGTAGTGGTTTCTTTGCAGCAATTCCACCATGAAAGCATGATTCACACAGTCTCCTCTGAACAGTTGATGTTGAGATGTGTCTGTTACTTGAACTCTGTGATTAAATTTATTTGGGCAAAAATGTCTGAGTCTGGTTGGTCTAATTATCTTATCCTCTGCACCAGAGGTAACTCTGGGTCTTCCTTTCCTGTGGCGGGCCTCAAGAGAGGTTTTTGATGGTTTTTGCAACTACACTTGAAGAAACTTTCAAAGTTCTTGAAATGTTCCGCATTGACTGACCTTCATGTCTTAAAGTAATGATGGACTGTCGTTTCTCTTTGCTTATTTGAGCTGTTCTTACCATAATATGAACTTGGTCTTTTACCAAATAGGGCCATCTTCTGTATACCACCCCTACCTTGTCACAACACAACTTATTGGCTCAAATGCATTAAGAAGGAAAGGAATTCTACAAATGAACTTTTAACAAGGCACTCCTGTTAAATGAAATGCATTCCAGGTGACTACCTCATGAAGATGGTTGAGCTACCAAGATGATTGCGCTCAGGTCTGTTCAACGCTGGCCCAACCAATCAGATTCCACTCTTCAAGATTGCTTCGATCACGTGGATTGGGATATGTTCCGCATTGCGTCTAACAACAACATTGACGAATACGCTGAGTCGGTGAGCGAGTTTATTAGAAAGTGCATCGGCGATGTCGGCCCCACAGCATCTATTAAAACATTCTCAAACCAGAAACCTTGGATTGATGGCAGCGTTTGCGCAAAACTGAAAGCGCGAACCACTGCTTTTAATCAGGGCAAGGTGACCAGAAACATGACCGAATACAAACAGTGTAGATATTCCCTCCGCAAGGCAATCAAACGTCAGTATAGAGACAAAGTAGAATGGAAATTCAACGGCTCAGACACGAGATGTATGTGGCAGGGTCTACAGTCCATCACGGACTACAAAAGGAAAACCAGCCCCATCGCGGACCAAGATGTCTTGCCCCCAGACAGACTAAACAACTTATTTGCTCGCTTTGAGGACAATACAGTGCCATTGACATGGCCCGCTACCATAACCTGCAGGCTTTCCTTCACTGCAGCCGACGTGAGCAAAACATTTAAACGTGTCAACCCTCACAAGGTTCCAGGCCCAGACGGCATCCCCAGCCGCGTCCTCAGAGCATGCGCAGACCATCTGGCTGGTGTGTTTACGGACATGTTCAATCAATCCTTATCCCACTCTGATGTCCCCACATGCTTCACAAGGTAACTGAGCTAAATGACTAGCACTCACTTCCATCATCATGAAGTGCTTTGAGAGACTAGTCAAGGACCATATCACCTCCACCCTACCTGACAACCTAGACCCACTCCAATTTGCTTACTGCCCCAATAGGTCCACAGACAATGCACACTGCTCTAATCCATCTGGACAAGAGGAATACCTATGAGAATGCTGTTCATCGACTACAGCTCAGCATTTAACACCATAGTACCCTCCAAACTCGTCATCAAGCTCGAGACCCTGGGTCTCGACCCCGCCCTGTACAACTGAGTCCTGGACTTCCTGACGGGCCACCCCCAGGTGGTGAGGGTAGGTAACAACATCTCCACCCCGCTGATCCTCAACACTGAGGCCCCACAAGGGTGCGTTCTCAGCCCTCTCCTGTACTCCCTGTTCGCCCACGACTGCATGGCCATGCACGCCTCCAACACAATCATCAAGTTTGCAGACGACACTACAGTGGTAGGCTTGATTACCAACAACAACGAGACGGCCTACAGGGAGGAGGTGTCAGGAAAATAACCTCACACTCAACGTCAACAAAACAAAGGAGATGATCGTGGACTTCGGGAAAGAGCAGAGGGAGCACCCCCCCTCCCCCTATCCACATCGATGGGACAGTAGTGGAGAGGGTAGAAAGTTAAGTTCCTTGGCGTACACATCATGGACAAACTGAAATGGTCCAACCACACAGACAGCGTGGTGAAGAAGGCGCAGCAGAGCCTCTTCAACCTCAGGAGGCTGAAGAAATTCGGCTTGTCACCAAAAACACTCAATAACTTTTACAGATGCACAATCGAGAGCATCCGGCCGGGCTGTATCACCGCCTGGTATGGCAACTGCTCCGCCCATAACCATAAGGCTCTCCAGAGGGCAGTGGGGTCTGCACAATACATCACCGCGGGCAAATTACCTGACCTCCAGGACACCTACAACACCTGATGTCACAGGAAGGCCAAAAAGATCATCAAGGACAACAACCACCCGAACCACTGCCTGTTCACCCTGCTATCATCCAGAAGGCGAGGTCAGTACAGGTGCATCAAAGCAGGGACCGAGAGACTGAAAAACAGCTTCTATCTCAAGGCCATCAGACTGTTAAACAGCCATCACTAACATTGAGTGGCTGCTGAAATCATACTGACTCAACTCCAGCCACTTTAATAATGGATACATTTATGTAATAAATGTATCACTAGCCACTTTAAACAATGCCACTTCATATAATGTTTACATACCCTACATTACTCATCTCATATGGATATACTGTACTCTATACCATCTACTGCATCTTGCCATCTTGATGTAATGTATCACTAGCCACTTTAAACAATGCATCTTTTATATGTTTGCATACCCTACATTACTCATCTCATATGTATATACGGTACTCTATACATCTTGCCTATGCCGTCTATACCATTCATATATTTTTTTAATGTACATATTCTTATTAATTCCTTTACACTTGTGTGTATAAGGTAGTTGTTGTGGAATTGTTAGGTTAGATTCCTCGTTGGATATTACTGCATTGTTGGAACTAGAAGCACAAGCATTTCGCTACACTCGCATTAACATCTGCTAACCATGTGTATGTGACAAATAACATTTGATTTGATTTGAGAGAATGCCAAGTGTGCAAAGCTGTCATCAAGACTACTTTTTGTGATGTATTGTTGTCTCTACCTTCTTGACCATGCTGTGTTGTCATGTGTTGCTCCCTTGCTATGTTGTCATGTGTTGCTGCCTTGCTATGTTGTTGTCTTAGGTCTCTCTTTATGTAGTGTTGTGTTGTCTCTCTTATTGTGATGTGTTTTGTCCTATATTTATATTTACATTGTATTCATTAATTTTTTTTAGTCTCAGGCCCCCGTCCCCGCAGGAGGCCTTTTACCTTTTGGTAGGCTGTCACTGTGAATAATAATTTGTTCTTAACTGACTTGCCTAGTTACATGAAGGTTAAATAAAATAAAATATATATATATTTTTTAAGAATTTCAAATATAAAATATATTTTGATTTCTTTAACACTTTTTTGGTTACCTCATGATTCCATATGTGTTATTTCATAGTTTTGATGTATTCACTATTATTCTACAATGTAGAAAATAGTAAAAAATAAAGAAAAAACCTGGAATGAGTAGATGTATCCAAACCTTTGACTGGTACTACATGTAATTGTGATATTTCTATTTTTAATCTTTAATATATTAGCAAACATTTCTAAAAACAAGTTTTTGGTTTGTCATTAAGGGTGTTTTGTGTAGTTTGATGTGGGCAACAGCAAGCTAGCTAAATAGGACAAATTAACGTAAGCTAGCAAATGCAAGCTAACTAGCTAAATTGCCATACATGTTTAATGCTTTTCGACCTGTCCCCAAATTAATGTCATTGGTTCAGAGTTTGTTTTGATATTTACATTTTTTAATATTTTACATTGCAGAGTAATAGTGAAGAAATCAAAACTATGAAATAACTCATGTAATCATGTAGAAACCAAAAAAGTGTTAAACAAATCAAAAGATATTTTATATTTGAGATTCTTCAAATAGCCACCCTTTGCCTTGATGACAGCTTTGCACACTCTTGGCGTGTCGTGATCTGCATGTCTGATCGCGTTTGGTGTGCGGGGGCAAAATAAATGTATGCACGATGGCGCACACGCGCAGCCGGTTTGGGTTCCGTGTAGGACTCCAACCATCTGCCTCCTGTGTATGCAGCTGGGTCTCGGCTTGTGCCTTGATAGGTTACTACATGATTCCATATGTGTTATTTCATAGTTTTGATGTCTTCACTATTATTTGACAATGTAGAAAATAGCAAAAATCAAGAAACCCTTGAATGAGTAGGTGTTCTAAAACATTTGACCGGTAGTGTATACAGTGCATTTGTAAAGTATTCAGACCCCTTGACTTTTTTCACATTTTGTTATGTTACAGCCTTATTCTAAAATGGATGAAATCGTTTTTCCCCCTCATCATTCTACACACAATACCCCATAATGACAAGGCAAAAACCGGTTTTTAGAATGTTTTGCCTATTTATTTATTTTTAAGTATTCAGACTCTTTACTCAGTACTTTGTTGAAGCACCTTTGGCATCGATTATGGCCTCAATTCTCCTTGGGTATGGCACTACAAGCTTGGCACACCTGTATTCTTCTCTCCAGATCCTCTCACTCGTCAAATATTTCTAGGGACTGGCAACTTTACAGATTCGGTCATTCTCTGGCACGGCATTAGTTTGAAAGACAACATCCTCCTGGTTTTTCCCATGCCATGTTCTGCTCTCTTGACCAGACAAGGTTTTATTTGTTAATGATCCAGCTCTATAACATTCTTGGTAATATTGCGCTAGCTCCCAAGGGGTTGGAGGACAATCCTACATCACTCCCAAAGCACCACTCCTCCTAATCAAAGTATAATAATCACTTTCATATTAGTATTACTCGCTCAACTAACGAAGTGAATCATTTATCGTCCAAGTTATATGTAACACAGTTCTACAGTAACTATAGTAACCTTGGGGAATACACAAGAGGTGTGACTGTGAGGTGTTCTATTTCTGACAGGCAGAGGTCAGAGGAGTGCTGGGTCAGTCAGTCTATAGGGTCATCGTGTCAACCACTGTCCACACACACTGTGGGGCTTTTCCACTTCCCACAGATGTGATGGTCGGGATGTGTGTGTGTGTGTGTTTGTGTGTGCGTACCTGTGGGTCGGACAGGCGGCTCAGGTCTGGGTAGAGGTAGAATTGGATTCCTATGAAGGCTCCCGGTAGGGTGACCCCTCTGATGAGCAGGATACACAGCATGATGTAGGGGAAGGTAGCTGTAAAATACACCACCTGAGGGAACAGGGTTAGGGTTGTACTGTACATACACACGGCTACGGTATGCACAGTGCAAAACAGTACAGCACCAAGAATCACAGATAGCAATGTACAACACAGTGGGTTAAGCAGCTGTCTATTCATAATAAGAAGCAAAAGAGTCATTGAAGGGTCTCTACCACACACTCTAAAAAAAAGAGCTATCTAGAACGTAAAAGGGTTTTTCTGCTGTCAACATAGGGAGAACCCTTTTTGGTTCCAGGTAGAACCCTCTGTAGAAAGGGTTCTACCTGGAACCAAAAAGGGTTCTCCTATGGGGACAGCCAAATAACTATTTTGGAACCCTTTTTTCTAAGAGTGTAGTCATCTCAGCTCTGTATCACGTTATCTGCCAGACTTCAACAGGACCACATACCTAGAGTACTTGGCTGTCCAAAGGTGTTAAGCAACGTTGAGAAATGCGTATAAATACTTAGAATATGTCCTGAACAAGTGATCAGACCAGGAGCAACTCTTGGTCCTATTCATTGCCAGAGACTATGCTATTGACTTTTTCAAATGTAAGAGCCTTTCCGGTACCTTTCTATATACCGGTGCTGTTAAGTGGAATAAACTACCACAACAACTTAAAGCTATACCGACCAAAACCTATTTTTAAACGTCTGTCAAAAGCTTTCTGATGACTGAACGGTAGAACCATTTTCATGTCTGTTTCTATATAATTTATTGCACCATGCACTTTAAGGGACCACAATAGAAATAAATCATTGTATTTCTTAAACTGCCAAATAAAATCACTCAATCAATCAGGATAGGGCTCAGAGGTTCTTCCTGGTCAGGAACTGTATTAGGGAGGCTCACAGAGACAGAATGTAGAGTACCTTGCCAGTGGACTTGACTCCCTTCCAGATACAGAAGTAAACCAGTATCCAGGCTATGGCCAGACACAGAACCAGGTCCCAGTTGAGAGATCCTATATTGTCTATGCCAGAGGAGATACGCAGAACCCTTCGCCTACAAAATCCCAAACACACAAGGGAACAGATAACGTGAGATAACTATAAGTGCATACATACTGTATGTGATTGCTATTTACAGACCAAACATGATTAGTAAGCTCTGAAATTACAGAGCAAACATGTACATTATGGAGGTATCTGTAAGGACACCACAGCCCTTAAAATCACCCATAAAGAAGACTATCTTCAAGCCATCGTGTTTTTGTATTCAGCAGCGCAACACCAGTTGGCAAGACAACGGCCAGTTGGCTGAGGAATAAACAGTAGGCCACCCAGGCTCCTTAAGGAGATGGAGAAACAATAGACTCTTAGTACTTACTCCCAGAACTCAATGACAGGAGACGTGGCGTTCAGACGTGGCTGGTTGAACGAGTCATTCCTCCTCTGGAACTCCATGCAAGAATCTTGAGAACAGAAATGCACAACAAGTTTGCACAAGCTCAGTGAGGACACCAGCTATATGGTTTCTCTTGGGAACCCAACCATATTCTAACGTTAGGTAAGACTTACACAGGACACCACCAACTGCTGATGTAAAAAGGCCTTTATAAATACATTTGATTCATAATTGAGTGTAGTCCTGTATGTTTCTGCTCAACCTCTCTCTGTATATGGTGGCATACTGGAGTTTTCCTCATTCGATCGTGTCTCGAGGGCAGAAACAATGTGAATGTTTAGGCAATAAATACGATTGGTTCAGTTAAAGTAATCTCAATTGGTTAGGGTTAGGGGTTGGGTAACATTTGAACCAGCAACATTTCCATGGAGCCATTTCCTCCAACCAATCATATTCCTTCTGCCCTTGAGGAAGAGCTTGGACAAGATTGAATAAGGAAAATGTCCACTGAGCCTATGGTGGATCTCTGACCTGTGTTCCATGTGTTGTTGCAGGAGGCCCAGGGCAGGTCCCAGGTGAAGGAGTAGGACAGGTAGAAGATGGCCCAGGCCAGGACGATGATGTAATAGAAGTTCAACAGAGCCACGATGACTTGTGTGGCATAGCCCACTCCTGCAGCGGGGACCAAGGACAAGTGGAGTATTGTGGTTGGCAATGACAATGCCTTTCAATGTTGAATACAACAACACGCATGAAAACCATGTCTTCATTCACATTGCCGACTCCACCATTTCCCATCCGGTAGCCTCTCTCGCTCCTGTGTGAATGTCTACAGTTATATTGTCCTTATTAGGGGCCAATTGAATGATGAAAGCGTTGGATACTTGGAAGTGTGCCAGTGTCAGAGGCATGCCAACCGTTACATCAACCCCCTCCTACTACATACTGGCAGACAAGCATGCACAAACACACACGCACTAAACAAAAAGTTCTCAAAATGTCTCTCTTATTCAATTCCGTTATGCCGACAAGTAGTAGACATGGCTGTAGATAGAGGTAAAATCCACCCAAAAACTATATTTTGTATTTTCTATAATTAGTCCACTGTTGATATAGTCCCAAAATGTTTTGCCCTTTCAAGAAGCAACGTGATTTTTTTTGAGCGGATTTTTCCCTTTAATCCTGTCCTTGAAACACATTCAAATGCAGTGCACATTAAACTAAATATAGTTCTGACAAAATGTTTTGTAACTGTAATATAGCCAAAAAGCCAGTAGTTTCGCAGGAACATCCAAATGAGCAAATCCGTGAAGAAAGGCATTGCTTCATAGACCGTAGACATTAGTGGAGGATCACCTTCAAACAGTGGAGTGATCTTCCTCCAACAGGTGACACCTCCTTCGCTGGTGTACTGTCCTAGAGCTGTCTCCAGGAAGAATACTGGGATCCCACACGTGAAGAGGAAGATCAGGTAGGGGATGAAGAAAGCACCTGTTGGGAGGAGAAGGGGAGAGGAGAGAAGTTATCAAGGTGTCGACTCGAGCACTAGAACACCATTTTGATATGAGGTCAGATGACATATGCAATCAACAAGGATGATGCTTTTTGAGGCAACATTTGAAGGTTGGATGTCCTAAAGGTACTCTAAAATGCTATGCCTTGATTTGGCCAGTTTTAAAGTCAGCTTCCCACGTTTCCTTTGCCAGGTAGGATATCCACAGATCTTGCAGCACAACTTCCGTTACAATTAATGGTGAACGGAAGGCCCCCATTTGGAGAACCTTCTCCAGAAGAATGAGGAGTAAACTTTGTGAACTGTGTGTATTAAGTTTATTTATTTTCCAAATGATTTGGCAATGTTGATCAAACTACTGTCATTTGTATAATAATGTAAATCATTTGGACAATGGCGAGCTTGCTGTTACAATGCTATTACGATAACATTTTACCAAGATATGAGAAATGGGGGTTAGACATAATACATAAATTATTGTTTTCTGATAAAATGATACATTTTACATTTTATGATACATCATCTTCACCCTAAAGTTCTACAGATATAAAAACAATGAAGTTTAAGAAACCCAGAACTACCTTTAAAAGACATCAGCCCTGTCATTCTGAAAAGCTGGTTTTAATTGGTACCTGCATAATATTGTGGGATATAATACATTCCAAACAGGAGTGTGTTGTTTGCTACTGTACTGCATGATTGATATGTTTTATGTGTCTGGGCTTGGCAGGCGGCACAGAAGCCCTTCATAACTGTTTCTAGCATTAAAACACAATCTACTCAAAGGCTCCAGTGCCATTTAAGTTCATAACAACAGGCTTTGGGTCAGTTAAAGGTAATATAGTGGGTAAACTTACATTTCTTTAATGATATGGATGTGACATCAGTCACAGCTGTCCTGATCAATAGTACTGAAGGACAATTATGAACCGATATGAACAAAAGGATGTGACATGCTGTCATTGAGCACTGTGATGGTATCCCTTCCCTGCACTCAAATGACCTAGTGGCCTCATGGGTGGAATGATATTAATATTTTTCATAATTACATTATTAAAAAATATATATTTAAAAAAAAGGCCAAAAATCTGGTCTTACTATGTGAAACGGTTTTGTTATATTTCAGTCTTCTGTGATGTATATAAAGTGTAATATTGGGATGCAAACTCAACATCGAATACATTTCAACTCTATATCTGACATGGTACAGGTGTCTTCTTTTCTTTTAGCCCATAGCCATGTGTGTGAGGTGTATATACTTTTGTTTCAAAATATATGTGTTTAAGACTACCAAGAAACCCTCTTGAGTGACCTAGATTTAGCCCAATGCAGTAAAAGGTTAACACCTACCGCCTCCGTTCTTGTAGCACAGGTAAGGGAAACGCCACACATTTCCCAGTCCTATGATCTCCCCGGCGACAGACAGGACAAACTCCACCTTGTTTCCCCACTGACCCCTTTCCTTCATCTTCTCATCGCTCTGTGGCACAATGTCCAGGGGCCGACTGTGGTCGTTGGAGGGGTCCATCTTGGGCAGGCTCTCCATGTCGCCTGAAGAAGCAACACATTAGAGTGAGTGGAGGAGAGGTGAGACACTAGGAGGGAGAGTAACACTACCTTACATAATTATATAGGCTAACCCCACAGCCTACAGTCTTGTATTTACTGTGTAGTGGTATAGAGCAGGGAAGGGGTTTCTCCTGTAGTATCTGTATACCTTTATCACACCACTCCCAGATCAACTGGCTCATCTTAAAGCAAACACAGCTTTACAGTCCTTAAGTCTCCCTAGGGACTATCTCCTGGAAATGAACAATGGGAGGAGTGCAAGCCTCAAGGAGATGGGGGTTATAGGGGCCCTTCAGTTGTGCATACATCCCCTTTGAGTGTTTGGAACAAAGGTCAAGCAGCAAGAGGTGTGAGAGAAGGAAGAATTTCAAGACATTCTGTAGTTCTCACACACAATTTACCGCAAGCAAGAAAGAGTCAAACATTGACAAAACATTAATAACACCTGCTCTTTCAATGACATTGACTGACCAGGTGAATCCAGGTGAAAGCTATGATCCCTTATTGATGTCACTTGTTAAATCCACTTCAATCAGTGTAGATGAAGGGGAGGAGACAGGTTAAAGAATCATTTTTAAGCCTTGAGACAGAATATTGAGACATGGATTGTGTATGTGTGCCATTCAGAGGGTTAATGGGCAAGACAAAAGATGTAGGTGTCTGAACGGGATATGGAAGTAGGTGCAAGGTGCAATGGTTTGAGTGTGTCAAGAACTGCAACGCTGTTGGGTTTTTCACACTCAACAGTTTCTTGTTTGTATCAAGAATGGTCCAACATCCAAAGAACATGCAGCCAACTTGACACAACTGTGGGAAGCATTGGAGTCAACATGGGCCAGCATCCCTGTGCAACTCAATATTAGGAAGGTGTTCTTAATGTTTTGTACACTCTGTCCCTCCCTGTCTAGAAGGGGTCCAGTCACTGAAAATTGGGTCTTACGTGACGGCTTCTTTGAGCTTCACAACTCATGGCCGGACGGTGTTTAGGTCCAGTGATGCTGAAAGAGGAAACAGACAGCTCACTGACCGTGCTCACTGCTGTCATATCTCATTAACAAGGCCTCTCATCACCCTCCCCTCCCTCTCCCTCTCTGTTTCTTTCTCTTTCACTCCCTCTCTCCCTTTCTCTCTTCTTCCCTCTCGCTCTCTCTCTCCCTCATTCTATCTCTCTCTGACCCCCCTGTCTCCCTCTCTCAACTTGGTTAGTCCAGTAGCCCCTCCCGTCACAGATCAAACAAAACAAATTAATGTTCGGCCTGCAGGAGAGGACTGTTCCAAGAGTCCTCCCCCCCTTAACCCAAAACACCAGGGCCATTCTGACCTGGCTCTCCTGGGTCTAATAAGATGGCTGTTTTCTCGGCAGAGAGAGTTGAATTTAGGTCTGCAACAATAGGAGAGATGGCAACCCAGCTGTGCCATAAGCTTTGGGAATGTGCTCTTAGCTCAGCCTATCACTGGCAGAGCAGGGCAGGGTGGATGGGATGGAGGGGAGAGATGAGCCAACATCTTCTGAGCCTGGGCCAAATTGTGGCCAGCGGTAAAAATAGAGCCCCTTGTTTTCAGAAGGTATTTGGTGGGAATGAAGGCTTGGCATCATAAAGGACTGGAGCCTCTTATTGGCAAGGGGCTTCTTTGTGCTGCTGGGATAGCATAGAGAGGAGATCTCCAGGCTGCCAGGGAGCCTGATCACACTTTACCTTGGTTTTTCACAGGCTCAGTATGGGCCACGGGAGCAGCGTGACCCACAAGCCAAATTCCTCCACACTGAGACCTCTCCAGACTCCAGTCCAGGGGCGCAGGCCCCAATTATTTTTTTTACTAGCTGAGAATAAATATTTGCCTCATTTCTAGTAACAGGACAGCTGCTTTGCAGATAGGTGTTTATACAGAAGCTAGGGGGCTGTCTGAAATGAAGGTCAAGACTGAGGAGAACTGAGCACGCCAAGCCTCAAGCCAAGCATTCCCCTCTCTCATAAAGCCTCACGCAAAGCCACTGGGCCAGCATTCACCTCTCTCATAAAGTCTCAAGCCAAGTCACTGGGCCAGCATTCACCTCTCTCATAAAAGACTGCACTTCAACAGACTCACTGACTGACTACAGTGGGTAGCCTACTGGATATCACTCTTTCTGTCAGCCTACTGGATTTCACTCTCTCTGTCATTCTACTGGATATCACTCTTTCTGTCAGCCTACTGGATATCACTCTTTCTGTCAGCCTTCTGGATATCAATCTCTCTGTCAGCCCACTGGATATCACTCTTTCTGTCAGCCTACTGGATATCACTCTTTCTGTCAGCCTACTGGGTCACTCTTTCTGCCCTACTGGATATCACTCTTTCTGTCAGCCTACTGCACTCTTTCTGTCAGCCTATGGGTATCACTCTTTCTGTCAGCCTACTGGATATCACTCTTTCTGTCAGCCTACTGGATTTCACTCTCTCTGTCATTCTACTGGATATCACTCTTTCTGTCAGCCTACTGGATATCACTCTTTCTGTCAGCCTTCTGGATATCAATCTCTCTGTCAGCCCACTGGATATCACTCTTTCTGTCAGCCTACTGGATATCACTCTTTCTGTCAGCCTACTGGGTATCACTCTTTCTGTCGGCCTACTGGATATCACTCTTTCTGTCAGCCTACTGGATATCACTCTTTCTGTCAGCCTATGGGTATCACTCTTTCTGTCAGCCTACTGGATATCACTCTTTCTGTCAGCCTACTGGATTTCACTCTCTCTGTCATTCTACTGGATATCACTCTTTCTGTCAGCCTACTGGATATCACTCTTTCTGTCAGCCTACTGGATATCACTCTTTTTGTCAGCCTACTGGATATCACTCTTTCTGTCAGCCTACTGGGTATCACTCTCTCTGTCAGCCTACTGGATATCACTCTTTCTGTCAGCCTTCTGGATATTAATCTCTCTGTCAGCCTACTGTATATCACTCTGTCAGCCTACTGGATATCACTCTTTCTGTCAGCCTTCTGGATATTAATCTCTCTGTCAGCCCACTGGATATCACTCTTTCTGTCAGCCTACTGGATATCACTCTTTCTGTCAGCCTTCTGGATATTAATCTCTCTGTCAGCCCACTGGATATCACTCTTTCTGTCAGCCTACTGGATATCACTCTTTCTGTCAGCCTACTGGGTATCACTCTTTCTGTCGGCCTACTGGATATCACTCTTTCTGTCAGCCTACTGGGTATCACTCTTTCTGTCAGCCTACTGGATATCACTCTTTCTGTCAGCCTATGGGTATCACTCTTTCTGTCAGCCTACTGGATATCACTCTTTCTGTCAGCCTATGGGTATCACTCTTTCTGTCAGCCTACTGGATATCACTCTTTCTGTCAGCCTACTGGATTTCACTCTCTCTGTCATTCTACTGGATATCACTCTTTCTGTCAGCCTACTGGATATCACTCTTTCTGTCAGCCTACTGGGTATCACTCTCTCTGTCAGCCTACTGGATATCACACTTTCTGTCAGCCTACTGGATATCACTCTTTCTGTCAGCTTACTGGATATCACTCTTTCTGTCAGCCTACTGGGTATCACTCTCTCTGTCAGCCTACTGGATATCACTCTTTCTGTCAGCCTACTGGATATCACTCTTTCTGTCAGCCTATTGGGTATCACTCTCTCTGTCAGCCTACTGGATATCACTCTCTCTGTCAGCCTACTGTATATCACTCTGTCAGCCTACTGGGTATCACTCTTTCTGTCAGCCTACTGGATATCACTCTTTCTGTCAGCCTTCTGGATATTAATCTCTCTGTCAGCCCACTGGATATCACTCTTTCTGTCAGCCTACTGGATATCACTCTTTCTGTCAGCCTACTAGATATCACTCTTTCTGTCAGCCTAATGGATATCACTCTTTCTGTCTGACTACTGGATATCACTCTTTCTGTCTGAATACTGGATATCACTATTTCTGACTACCAGTGGTGGAAAAAGTACCCAGTTGTCATACTTGAGTAAAAGTAAAGATATCTTAATAGAAAATGACTCAAGTAAAAGTGAATGTCCCCCAGTAAAATACTACTTGAGCAAAAGTTTCAAAGTATTTGGTTTTAAACCAATTTCAGTGTCAAAAGTAAATTCAATTGATAAAGTATACTTAAGCATCAAAAGTAAAAGTATAAATACTTTCAAATTCCTTATATTAAGCAAACCAGATGGCAGAATTTTCTTGTTTTAAAAATGTACGGATAGTCAGGGGATATTTCTACTCTTTTCCCAGAAAACCCAGGGGTTATTATTTGACTGTGCACGTATATGTTTGTGTTCATGTTGTGTTCCTATGTGTGAGAATCTATGTGTGGGTTTGAATGCGTGTGTGTTCATGTCTGTTCAATCATGTGCTGTTCCTACTGCAGGTGTGGATTGATGGTGGCCCTCAGATCTTTTTCACCTACGCTGTCTTGGAGACCTTACAGTGTCATCTGTCAGCGTGTCTAGAACTGATTGACTACTTAAATCTTTTGTCTTGCCCATTCACCCTCTGAATGGCACACATACACAATCCATGTCTCAATATTCTCAAGGCTTAAAAATCCTTCTTTGATCTGCCACCTCCCCTTCATCTACACGGACTGTTCCCAATGTGTTGTACACACAGTGTTTTTAATGCAGTCATAGCATTGCCTCTGTGCATCTTCATTAAGAGATGTCCTAACATAATCATACTCAGTCAATCAGTTCTAGACACGCTGACAGATGACACTGTAAGGTCTCCAAACATCAGGTTAATGCATACGTTAACTGTCAACGTCAGTACAGTGGAAAATGCAAAGCATGATCACAGTTACCTGACATATTGCAACATACTAGAAGAATGAAGCACTTTCAGATTGCCTGGCAGGTGTATTGGATTTGAATTATGCAACCCATTACCAAACACGTTACGAAATGATAAAAATGTTTGATAAATGAACATCTCTGATCAAATGATTCAACACATCTGTCTGAAATGATGTTTACATTTTAAGACTGAGTGTGATACTGTACGTGCATGTTTACATTCTCCAACATCTGAGTCTCTTTGTTTGTCTGAGATAAGTCAAGTCAACACGTGGATCTGGGTGAAAACCCATCATACTGATTGTGGTCAGAATGTACAAGGCACAAGGTCCTGGATGAGTTAAGGACACAACTGGGTGAAAACCCATCATACTGATTGTGGTCAGAATGTACAAGGCACAAGGTCCTGGATGAGTTAAGGACACTGGGTGAAAACCCATCATACTGATTGTGGTCAGAATGTACAAGGCACAAGGTCCTGGATGAGTTAAGGACACAACTGGGTGAAAACCCATCATACTGATTGTGGTCAGAATGTACAAGGCACAAGGTCCTGGATGAGTTAAGGACACAACTGAGTGAAAACCCATCATACTGATTGTGGTCAGAATGTACAAGGCACAAGGTCCTGGATGAGTTAAGGACACAACTGAGTGAAAACTCCCAGTGAAAATGTAAACAATGACATTGATTTCCACCACAGGATCAGATCTTCTGGGTTGCTACTGTAGGGCCACGTTTAACAGAACAAAAAAAGCTGAATGTTTTAAGAAATGTATATTAAAAAGTATTACTGTACTCAATCTATTTGTATGCCCCTCACTTTGTCCGTCTGACAGAAAAAACAATCATATTGTAGACCGGTCCCATTATCCAGACACCTGCATCAGCTAAGTATAGCCAACATGAAGTAGGAAGGACTTCTCCTGTGGCTCTGGCTGCATCTATCATGGTAACACATTACATATGGATGATCTCACTGTATTCATGTTTAGAATTGATTCAGTAACTCTAGCAACAATATTGCATTAACATGGACTTACATACTACAGTAGTTTAGTAATTATTTTGTAATTGCATAATGGAGTTGAGGGGATGGTCCCACTTCAAACTAACTATAACTTATAAATGTTTTATATAGCACAAACGCCTACACAAGCATGGCATGGATCCATAACAAATCATCTAAAAGCTGGTGTCATACTATATAAAGGGTGTATAAAGGGTAACATAACAGCTCCTTATGTAGGGTGCTATAGCAGCTCCTTATGTACGGTGACATAACAGCTCCTTATAGAGGGTATCATAACAGATCCTTATGTAGGGTGACATAATATCTCCTTATGTAGGGTGACATAACAGCTCCTTATGTAGGGTGACATAACAGCTCCTTATGTAGGGTGCATAAACAAATGGAACATAACCCAACCCACTATACATTTAACTCTAAAGACAAAAGGGCAAGGCAAGTCATGCATGATTCTTATGTTATTCATTAGCCAAGGTTAACCAGGGCAGTTGGTATTGTTTCTAATGATACAGTAACACATTGCATTTAAATTGGTTTAGATGTTCAATGCATTTGTATCGATCCAACTGAATCTGCACACGTTTGTTAAGCAACCTGTCAACAGAGTGATTATGGACCTCATCACCAAAGGTTGTCAACAACAGACGACTTGTCAACCTTACCTTCTTAAAGTATATCCATGACTTGTCAACCTTCTTAAAGTATATCCATGACTTGCATGTCATAAAGACTGGATAAGATCCATGGACATTAGCTCCTCTCAATAGATCAACATCTAGACTATTCCTAACCTCAGTGACCGTTTTCATTATTACACAATCAAAAAAGTGCCAAATAATGGGTCCCCAAATGTCTCAATAAGGAAGCATCATCAGGCCAGATGGGATATCTTCATAAAGACAAACCAAGCATGGCGCAGAGCCAACATCTAGGATTCAACAATACTCACTGAATATTCATCAAACGTAACCATTCAACAAAAAGTTATTTTTAGAAGAGTGCAAACTCATGCCAACCTAAAATGAAGCAGGACATATGCCACTGTAATTGTGTATGATGATTTCACCAGTACAGATGTATGGAAAAGTAAGCATATTTCTTTCACCCAGTGCGTACTCACCTTTCATAGTGATGTAAAGACAGCCTTATGGTTTGAATGGTTAGCCAGATATTGGCCTGTTGGTGTCCAGGTTGCACTATATAATGTGCATGGAGGGGCGGGGATCTCTGTAACTCCAAACTTTAGTTCAGCCTTCAATGAGCTTCTCCTCAACTTTTCTCTGCACCCTCTTCTAGCCCCCCTTCCTCTAGTTCCATTCAGAAACCCCCACACACATCCCCCCCTCTTCCACCCCACACACACACACACACACACACTCAATGCAGCACACTAGAGGTCTGTGCCTTCTCTGTATGGTGGGTCGATTGCATAACCTTGGAAACACACATTCTCCCAGGGTCTCTCTCTCGGTCTATAGTGGGAGGGGGAGGTGGGACTGGGTTCAATATTGTGTTCAGCCTTATAGATCTCCCTAAGTACATTACAGACTGACACACACAGGCATGCATGCAGGCACACACACACACACACCGTCGCACCCCAAA
Source organism: Oncorhynchus nerka (assembly GCF_034236695.1). Lineage (NCBI taxonomy): Eukaryota > Metazoa > Chordata > Actinopteri > Salmoniformes > Salmonidae > Oncorhynchus > Oncorhynchus nerka. The sequence continues at coordinate 19,099,546 of NC_088412.1, forward strand.
GAGCCCCATCCAACCCCATCATATATTCCTCCAGTCAAGTGAGATTTCTAAGCTGTCTGCACTGACTGATTATAATTAAAACATCACTCCTGCTTAGTGAAGCCCCTGCTCCCAAACACATCCCCGATTCATCCCCCGGAAAATAGACCGGATCCCTTCCTCACAGGCCCAGCACCCCATTCACAACATTTTCCCACCGCATGGGGCTAGAGTGGCCCAGTTCAGGGCATTTGTTTGAAGGTTGTGGGCCTTAACAATCCAGAGGCCTTTTCTGGGGTTGACGTGTTCTGGCATTTTCTGCCTTGCAGGTTCTTTTGGGGTGAGGGCATTTTGTTTCTCCCTCCCTCCATTTTCTTTTTCAAATTGCATTAGTATTCTAGTCAAGGACAGAAGTTTGCTTTCCCTCAACCTGCAGTTGTATTCAGGGTCTTGGAGCGACCGTAAATTAGAGATACAGCTTGGCTTTGCCAGATAACTATCTAGCTTTCCAGGAATTAACCCCATGTGAAATCAACCAATGACCTATCTGCATAATAGATTTGACTACATTTATAATCTACTCCCAGTGCTTTACATTGTATGGGGGGGGGGGTAGCTCAACCCTTCCACCACCAAACTGCATCTAGTTCATACTGTAGGCATAGAGGTCCTGTGCATTGTAAATGATTTGCAACAGATCCTCAGTGGAGATAATGACCAGTAGACAGCCCTATAGAGCTTTACAGAAGACAGCATTGACCTTTAACTAACATAACCGATACTGTTGTCAATGAAATTGTGTTACCCAAACACCACATTTTTCTGCCGGATGAGATGGCGTTTCATCAGTAATTGTAACCTTTGGCAGAGTTATCCTGAAACATGCTCCTTGTAGTAGCTTGACATTGGATCGTTCCTCTTATCATTAAACGGTATGCTGTGTCACCATGACAAGGACCTAATAATCGAAACAGGATACATCTACAGGTACAATTGAGAGCATTGTCGGTTGGACAAGGTGGTTTCATGTCCTACGCTTACCCGCCTTCAAACCATAGGTATGCCCAGATCTATCAAATATAGAATGACCATGATATCAACATAATCCATCCACTTCCTCAAGTGCACATGATCAGGTCGTATAATATGTTTTGAAGGTCGACTTACACATGATAAAGGGACTCAAGACAGTGGCAGGCCTAGATTTGCAAAATCAAAGGAAAAACAACTGCTTCAGGTCATTATAGTTCAGTCCTGTTTACGAGGAAAGCTTCATTAATTGCCCACACATTCCATTCTTTAAAAAATGGCCCAAGACCTTGTCCAAAATAATTTCCACACTTGATGATTTCCACCGGTCTAAAACAACATAAAGAGTAAAAAACGGTCCAACAACAATGAATTGTATTTCCCTTCATCCTCCCCCATTTTAGTTAGTTTCCTGCTGTTCTTCACTGTACTGCCACAGGTTGCTGATCAGAGTCTCAAAATTACACCGTATTCCCTATGCAGTGCACTACTTTTGACGAGGGCCCACAGGGCTCCGGTCAAAAGTAGTGCACTACATAGAGAATAGGGTGCTATTTGGTACTAGGGAATAGGGTGCTATTTGGCACTATATAGGGAATAGGGTGCTATTTGGGACTCTGTGTCTGTCCGCCAGGCTGAAGACGCTGCCCTGTCTTTCCTTGTTACAATCAGCCTGTCCTGTTCATAACAACCATGCTGTTCATTAGGAGGTTTAAGCATGCGGCTCCAGGTCTCCTGTCGTGAAGGAAGGCAGTTTAGGCCTGATCTGTAGTCTGACTGTGAGACACAGTTGGAAGGTTTGCTCAGAAAGATTCCCATAGAGCCCTGCTTTATCTTAATTTAACTAGTTTGTTGCACCAAGAGGTCATGATTATGCATATATAGTGAATCTTTGCTAATCTTTTCCCCCCAGTCTGATTTAGTGCCTGGTCTTGCCCAATAGGTTCCAACGGTTTGTTGGCATAGTAGAGGGAAACAGTACGTATACACGTGTTCCTGAGAGTCTTATCTTTCAGTGATCGGGTCATAATATTTTTTAGCTTTAACCATTGAAAATATCCACATTTGAAGGAAGAAAACAGAAACTGCGCTCTGTTTATAACAACCATGTCTAGCGGCTACCGGAGGTTACTGACCTAACCCCAGTTCTATGAACGAAGCGCACATTTTCTCTCACAACCCCATTTTCAAACCAGGCGACCCCACATCCCTAGTTTGGGAAACCCTGCCCGGCAAGGTCTGCAGCCTGCTGGTTCTCTGTTCTACGTGATAGTTAATTGCACCCAGTCTAAATCAGTCCCTAATTAGAGGGGAACAATGAAAGAATGCAGAGGAACTGGCTTTGAGGTCAAGAGTTGAGTTTGAGGGATCTATAGCTTAGTCAGAGTGTCAGTTACACATTGATTGGTAACAGTTAAGCTAGTGGTTATGTAGCCTGCCCTGAGTGCCAGTCTCTTTCTGCTTTCTTGCCAACTCCTTGTCACTCATTGTTACATGTTTAGCATGACAATTCCATAAGAAGTTGGCAAGAGAGCAGAAGCAGACCAGCACTCAGACGAGTGGTTATGGTCATTAAACATGTATTTTTCTGTTGTGAAACCAAGTGGTTTTGGGTTGTATAAGCTCGGGAGATCAGGCGGCTTGCGAGGCTAGGCAGTAGTCCTCTCACAGGTACTTCCAGTGTTTAGAATAAAGTGTGCGTGGTGTGGGTGGCAGCTGTTTTGTACACAAAGACACTGCGTAAACATTGCTATGGTAGATTTGATTGGATCCGGCCCAAATCCCTTTGACCAATCAAGTGAGAAAGACCTGACATTCACCTCATCTCACCTACAACAAAAATCAGACTTAACAGACTATCATAACAACAGACATAACAGACTATCATAACAATAGACATAACAGACTATTATAACAACAGACAGAACAGACTATCATAACAATAGACATAACAGACTATCATAACAATAGACATAACAGACTATTATAACAACAGACAGAACAGACTATCATAACAATAGACATAACAGACTAGTATAACAATAGACATAACAGACTATTATAACAACAGACATAACAGACTATTATGACAATAGACATAGCAGACTATCATAACAATAGACATAACAGACTATCATAACAATAGACATAACAGACTATTATAACAATAGACATAACAGACTATCATAACAACAGACATAACAGACTATTATAACAACAGACATAACAGACTATTATAACAATAGACATAACAGACTAGTATAACAATAGACATAACAGACTATTATAACAATAGACATAACAGACTATTATGACAATAGACATAACAGACTATTATGACAATAGACATAGCAGACTATCATAACAATAGACATAACAGACTATTATAACAATAGACATAACAGAAGAACTATCAATACAGACATACACTGCTGTTCAAAAGTTTGGAGTCACTTAGAAATGTCCTTGTTTTGGAAAGAAAAGCACATTTTTTATCCATTAAAATAACATTAAAAACCAGCAGATTTTTAAAGGAATATGTGCGTACATAGGCGTACAGAGGCCCAATATCAGCAACCATCACTCCTGTGTTCCAATGGCACGTTGTGTTAGCTAATCCAAGTTTATCATTTTAAAAGGCTAATTGATCATTAGAAAACCCTTTTGCAATTATGTTAGCACAGCTGAAAACTGTTGTGCTGATTAAAGAAACAATAAAACTTCTTTAGACCAGTTGAGTATTTGGAGCAACAGCATTTGTGGGTTCGATTACAGGCTCAAAATGGCCAGAAACAAAGACCTTTCTTCTGAAACTCGTCAGTCTATTCTTGTTCTGCGAAATTAAGGTTATTCCATGCGAGAAATTGCCAAGAAACTGAGGATCTTGTACAACGCAAACTGGCTCTAACCAGAATAGGAGTGGGAGGCCCCGGTGCACAACTGAGCAAGAGAACAAGTACATTAGAGTGTCCAGTTTGAGTAACAGACGCCTCTCAAGTCCTAAACTGGCAGCTTCATGAAATAGTACCCGCAAAACACCAGTCTCAACATCCACAGTGAAAAGGCGACTCCAGGATGCTGGCCTTCTAGGCAGAGTTGCAAAGAAAAAGCTATAGTTCAGAGTGGCCAGTAAAAATTAAAAATGAAGATGGGTAAAAGAGCACAGACACTGGACAGAGGAACTCTGCCTAGAAGGTCAGCATCCCAGAGTCGACCGCTTCACTGTTGACGTTGAGACTGGTGTCTTGCGGGTACTATTTAATGAAGCTGCCAGTTGAGGACTTGTGAGGCGTCTGTTTCTCAAACTAGACATGAGACTAGTGTTATACTTAAGAATAGTGTTATAACTAAGACTAGTGTTATACCTAAGACTAGTATTATACCTAAGACTAGTGTTATACCTAAGACTAGTATTATACCTAAGACTAGTGTTATACCTAAGACTAGTATTATACCTAAAACTAGTATTATACCTAAGACTAGTATTATACCTAAGACTAGTATTATACCTAAGACTAGTATTATACCTAAAACTAGTATTATACCTAAGACTAGTATTATACCTAAGACTAGTATTATACCTAAGACTAGTATTATACCCAAGACTAGTATTATACCTAAGACTAGTATTATACCTAAAACTAGTATTATACCTAAGACTAGTATTATACCTAAGACTAGTATTATACCTAAGACTAGTATTATACCTAAGACTAGTATTATACCTAAAACTAGTATTATACCTAAAACTAGTATTATACCTAAGACTAGTATTATACCTAAGACTAGTATTATACCTAAAACTAGTATTATACCTAAGACTAGTGTTATACCTAAGACTATTCTTATAACTAAAACTAGTATTATACCTAAGACTAGTGTTATACCTAAGACTAGTATTATACCTAAGACTAGTGTTATACCTAAGACTAGTATTATACCTAAGACTAGTATTATACCTAAGATTAGTATTATACCTAAGACTAGTATTATACCTAAAACTAGTATTATACCTAAGACTAGTGTTATACCTAAGACTAGTATTATACCTAAGACTAGTATTATACCTAAAACTAGTATTATACCTAAGACTAGTGTTATACCTAAGACTAGTATTATACCTAAGACTAGTATTATACCTAAGACTAGTATTATACCTAAGACTAGTATTATACCTAAAACTAGTATTATACCTAAGACTAGTGTTATACCTAAGACTAGTATTATACCTAAGACTAGTATTATACCTAAGACTAGTGTTATACCTAAGACTAGTATTATACCTAAGACTAGTATTATACCTAAGACTAGTATTATACCTAAAACTAGTATTATACCTAAGACTAGTATTATACCTAAAACTAGTATTATACCTAAGACTAGTATTATACCTAAGACTATTCTTATAACTAAAACTAGGGATACTTCTGCAGTCTCTGATTATTGTAATTATTTGCTAAATGTGTTAAATACAACTAAGGCCCAGTTTTTAGTGGCAAAGTACAGAGTGATGGGATAATCAGCATTTCTAGTCATAGGTTTTCATTCATTGTCAAATAGAGCCCCCTGGTGGCCTTTTGTTACTGTCAAAATGACTCTATTAAAGCCCAAATCTGCAGTTCAAACAATAACAAAGCAGACACCCCTCCACTGTTTTTGGTAAACAGCTGAGTGAAGGGGCCAGAGAAATGTAACCCCTCTCAAATTCATATGCAGTGCTATGTATGCAAGAGCTGACCATCCATGATGATGAAAAAATCTTACAAAATGTCAAACTTCAAAATCTAAAATCAAGAAAAATAACAGAAGCATCATCACTTAATGCGCACAAAATAATATCTAGCACTAATGCAGAAGTAGCAATGCTTTTTGACGACATCATGAATGAATCAAAACAGGCCTTAGGCAAACGCCCATAGAAATAAGAATGAATGCCTGAGGCAGTCATCGGGCTGTCTGTCACTCACGTACCAGTCACGGAATAATGCAACAAGCAACAATAACCGCCTAAACAACTGGGACACCCTCTTTTCACGCCACTTCGATACAAAGTGAATTTTGTAGCAGGTTAGGAGAGCATTGTCGTTAACCATAACCCTTTTCCCAACTGTCTCCTAACCTGCTACCTTAATTCCAATTGGAAATGCTTAATGGTTGTGTTTTTGTAATGATTGGTGCCAACTGGCTTATGAATGGGTTGCTTTTAACAATATGCCAATTACAGTCGCTGTCCTTTCAACTATTACTTCCAATTGCAAACATATTTTATCACTTTCAGCACACAAAGGAACTGGTGATCTAAAGTTTAAATGCAACAATGTTTCACAAATATTTTCTTCAAAGAGATAGCTAACAGCAAGAGAGCTGCAAAAATATTCAAAAAACAGTCTCACCCATCACCCCAAGTCAAAATGTGATTGGTTGATTTCCCTATCACTCCAAAATTCTGCACTAATACAGTTGAATGTCAGATGCCTTCTGTCTAAATTATGAGGGCCTAGCCAATTACTGACTTAGCTAGCTAGATTTTTTTCCCCCATAGACCACCAAAGAAAAATCCTGATTGGATCTTTTTTTTCTATTCAGAGTTAACCCATAGAAATAAGAATGAATAGAACAGGCTTGGAACCTCTAACCCTGGCAATTTGACTGGTAAACTCATGGGTACACTCACAATGGCTTTCTAGTATTGTTATGCATAATTTCCATGGTAATGTAGAATGTACATTCAAATGATGCCAACTGATGTGGCTTATGCAATGGAATGTATTTTTTTGCAATGTTATTTGAGTTGTTTCAACAAATCACAGCACAGATTGATGGGTACTCTGCCTACTTTTACTTCCTGCTTTTACTTCCTATGGGTACACTCGCAATGTCCGCCAGTCCACCCATTATGATAGCGTTCATTCTTATTTCTATGGTTAAATTTTCCCTTTCCAACACAAACTAAAGAGATGGAATCAGAATCTAATTTCAATTATAGATAATATTAAATAGAAATTTGAACAAAATATAAAAAATAATAAATTACTTTTGCACAGATTGCCACTTTAACTCAAAGAAATATAGACTACTAAAGTATGGTTCCACAAAAACAATGTTCAGTGTTCAGGGACAGCAGATATAACTTGGCTGTCATCTAATTCTGGTGCAACGCATCACTTCCCAGACTCTGAAATGTATGTTTTGTTGTACATTGTCCCTGACAAATAAATGTAATAAATACAAAATCATATGAAAAATATAATAGGAGTAAAGGAATACATGGAATTCTATTGGCAGGCTAAATATTCATTGTGAAATGGGTATTCAGGATGGTCACTCCACCTGTGGGAAAAAACAACAACACACCTACTGTTTTGGCTTAAGAGTTTTTTCCCCTCATCAATCTACACCCAATAACCCATAATGACAAAGCAAAAACAGGTTTTTAGAAATGTTAGCAAATGTATATTTAAAAAAATTATAAAATATTACATTTGCATAGGTATTCAGCCTCGAGGTTTGGGTATGACGCTACAAGCTTGGTACACCTGTATTTAGGGAGTTTCTCCCATTCTTCTCTGCAGATCCTCTCAAGCTCTGTCAGGTTGGATTGGGAGCATCGCTGCACAGCTATTTTCAGGTCTCTCCAGAGATGTTAGAACAGGGTCAAGTCCGGGCTCTGGCAGGGCCACTCAAGGACATTCAGAGACTTGTCCCGAAGCCACTCCTGGGTTGTCTTGGCTGTGTGCTTAGGGTTGTGGTCCTGTTGGAAGGTGAACCTTTGCCCCAGTTTTCATCAAGGATTTCACTTTATTTTGCTCCGTTCATCTTTCCCTAGATCTTGACTAGTCTCGCTGTTCCTGCCGCTGCAAAACATCCCAACAACATGACGTTGCCACCATCCTGCTTCACCGTAGGGATGGTGCCAGGATTCCTCTAGACATGACACAGTTTGGCATGGCGGCCAGCTCTAATAAGAGTCGTGGTGGTTCCAAACTTCTTCCATTTAAGAAGGATGTCGGGCACTGTGTTCTTGGGGACCATCAATGCTGCAAATAAAATCCCCAGATCTGTGCCTCGACACAATCCTGTCTCTGAGCTCTACGGACAATTCCTTCGACCTCAGCTTGGTTTTTGCTCTGACATGCACTGTCAACTGTGGGACCTTATATAGACAGGTGTGTGCCTTTCCAAATCATTTCAAATCAATTGAATGTAGAAGTTGTAGAAACATCTCAAGGATGATCAATGGAAACTCAATTTCGAGTCTCATAGCAAAGGGTCTGAATAGTTTTGTAAATAAGGTATTTCAGTTTTTCAATTTCTAAAAAACCTGTTTTCACTTTGTTGTTATGGGGTAATGTGTGTAGATTGATGAGGATTTTATTGTATTTTAGAATAGGGCTGTAACATAACAAAATGTGGAAAAAGGGAAGGGGTCTGAATACTTTCCGAATGCTCTGTAGGTAGTAGTTCAATATGACCAACCAGACCTAGGTTCAAATACTATTTTTAAATATTTCAAATACTTTAGCTGTGCTTGATTGAGCTTACCTGCTGCAATAGAACCAATAGAAAGGTCCCCAAAATACAGACAAATACAAAGGAATATCATCTGATATATTTGAAATACATTTAGGACAAGTTTACCGGACAAAGAATACACTTATTCCTGGACTAAAAAGGACTTTCAATTATGAATCGCCATTGAACATGCTTCTAATTCTTAGTCAAGGACTAGGTATCTGTGCCAGGGAAATGGATCCTTAAAGTATACTATTGTTCTGCAATAGAACGTTTTAAGTGACATTGAAGTGTTTAAATCAACCAGCGTTAAAAGAACGTCACCTTTACATAGACAAATATGTCTTCTCTTTTGATGGTTCCATCTGCAAATTTCTCTCATGGCTTGACCTACTTTGTGCTCGTTGAAATACATCAAAGCCTCATCAGTGCCTGTATCCCATATCTATTGTATCCTTCACACAGTTTAACTCTGTGCCTCTGGGCGACTGTCAAAAAACATAGTTAACATACTGAATTTACAAGGAAAAAACAATGATCAAGTTGATTTATATGTTGAATCCAGGGACATTATCTAGGGCCTTCTCTGTTTATAACTAGTAATAGTTCATCATTAATGATGTGCAAAGTATTCATGCTGGAGTTTCTCTTTGTCAAATAGTTTTCTCCCATGCACAGTGAGCATGCGCATCCTAAACATGCAAGACACTATAATAATAAAGTAAGTCAAATCAAATCATGCTCTTGGTGCTCTTTAAAAAAAATAGGTTTCTCTTACCGTCCGTGGATCTCCATAAGTCCCTAGCCGCAAGAGGGGAATCTGGTTCCCATCACTGAGAAAAAATCACAGCATTAGGTTCATCTCTGTGTCTGTCTGTCTGGACCAATGATGGATTGCTGATGCTATGTTTTGGCCAATGAAAGGCTTTGAAGCCACCGGTCGGCCATATTGGCACACAGCAGACCGCCAAAGGAATGAATGGAATTCTACAGTATTTCAATCAAATATTTCAAGACATAAATTACAGTCGTGGCCAAAAGTTTTGAGAATGACACAAATATTAATTTACACAAAGTCTGCTGCCTCAGTTTGTATGATGGCAATTTGCATATACTCCAAGATGTTATGAAGAGTGATCAGATGAATTGCAAATAATTGCAAAGTCCCTCTTTGCCATGCAAATGAACTGAATCCCCCAAAAACATTTCCACTGCATTTCAGCCCTGCCACAAAAGGACCAGCTGACATCATGTCAGTGATTCCCTCGTTAACACAGGTGTGAGTGTTGACGAGGACAAGGCTGGAGATCACTCTGTCATGCTGATTGAGTTTGAATAACAGACTGGAAGCTTCAAAAGAAGGGTGGTGCTTGGAATCATTGTTCTTCCTCTGTCAAACATGGTTACCTGCAAGGAAACACGTGCCGTCATCATTGCTTTGCACAAAAAGAGCTTTGCAGGCAAGGATATTGCTGCCAGTAATATTGCACCTAAATCAACCATTTATCGGATCATCAAGAACTTCAAGGAGAGCGGTTCAATTGTTGTGAAGAAGGCTTCAGGGCACACGCACAGTGAGGTGAAGACTTTTGGAAGAAGGGCAGCAAAGAAGCCACTTCTCTCCAGGAAAAACATCAGGGACAGACTGATTTTCTGCAAAAGGTACAGGGATTGGACTGCTGAGGACTGGGGTAAAGACATTTTCTCTGATGAATCCCCTTTCCGATTGTTTGGGGCATCCGGAAAAAAGCTTGTCCGGAGAAGACCAGGTGAGCGCTACCATCAGTCCTGTGTCATGGCAACAGTAAAGCATCCTGAGACCATTCATGTGTGGGGTTGCTTCTCAGCCAAGAGAGTGGGCTCACTCACAATTTTGCCTAAGAACACAGCCATGAATAAAGAATGGTACCAACACATCCTCCGAGAGTAACTTCTCCCAACCATCAAGGACCAGTTTGGTGACGAACAATGCCTTTTCCAGCATGATGGAGCATCTTGCCATAAGGCAAAAGTGATAACTAAGTGGCTATGGGAACAACACATCGATATTTTAGGTCCATGGCCAGGGAACTCCCCAGACCTTAATCCCATTGAGAACTTGTGGTCAATCCTCAAGAGGCAGTTGGACAACCAAAAACCCACAAATTCTGACAAACTCCAAGCATTGATTATGCAAGAATGGGCTGCCATCAGTCAGGATGTGGCCCAGAAGTTGATTGACAGCATGCCAGGGCGGATTGCAGAGGTCTTGAAAAAGAAGGGTCAACGCAGCAAAAATGGACTCTTTGCATCAACTTCATGTAATTGTCAATAAAAGCATTTGACGCTTATGAAATGCTTGTAATTATACTTCAGTATTCCATAGTAACATCTGACAAAAATATCTAAAGACACCAAATCAGCAAACTTTGTGTAAATTAATATTTGCGTCATTCTCAAAACTTTTGGCCACGACTGTACATGTATTGCATTATTTTTGTTGTTGTAGTGGGGACAGTAAACTTTAGTAATAAAAAATAAATATTTCATATATTTTTATGTTTAGCTCACATAATATAATTTAAAAGTATGCATTAAAGTGTTTGTAATAGAATAAATGTGTCACCTTCACTCAGATATCGTATTAAAAACTGCAAATATTTATCTCCACCCTATGGCAAAATGTGTAGAATTGCAGGAAATTATCTATAAAACTTAGGGGCTGCTAAAATGTGTGTGTGTGTGGGGGTGGGGGGCACCAAAAGGCCCCACCAAAAGGCTAGGGCTGGCTCTGACTGCATGTGTAGGTATGGATGTGGGTACGCAGACCTGCAAGCTACTGCGGCCACTCATGATGAGTTGTATTTCTTGGGTGGGACTCTCAGTTCTCCTTTTATCTATAAAAGGTTTGCAACACATGATGATACTCCCAAGAACAGGAGATTATAATAGGACAGTTTCACAAGGTTAGTCACTTACTTACTCAGTTATGTGGACACATACCATTCAAATGTCCCTTTACACCCCCACCCCTATCAAAGTTGCCCATCCCTGGTCTCTGGACTATGGGAGAGGTGAGGCTGGGGCTTACCTATCTAGGAAACGTAATGGCTGATGTATTATCTACTGAGATTACCTTTAATCCAGAATGCAAAATGACCTGCCTAGTTCTCTGCTGTCTGTGTCACTCAGTGCAAAAGGACTTGCCTAGTGCTCTGCTCTCTGTGTCACTCAGAGCAAAATGACCCGCCTAGTGCTCTGCTCTAAGTGTCACTCAGTGCAAAATGACCCGCCTAGTGCTCTGCTCTCTGTCACTCAGAGCAAAACGACCCGCCTAGTGCTCTGCTCTCTGTATCACTCAGAGCAAAATTACCCGCCTAGTGCTCTGCTCTCTTGTGTCACTCAGAGCAAAATGACCCGCCTAGTGCTCCGCTCTAAGTGTCACTCAGTGCAAAATGACCCGCCTAGTGCTCTGCTCTCTGTCACTCAGTGCAAAATGACCCGCCTAGTGCTCTGCTCTCTGTCACTCAGAGCAAAATGACCCGCCTAGTGCTCTGCTCTCTGTCACTCAGAGCAAAATGACCCGCCTAGTGCTCTGCTCTCTGTGTCACTCAGAGCAAAAGGACCTGCCTAGTGCTCTGCTCTCTGTGTCACTCAGAGCAAAATGACCCGCCTAGTGCTCTGCTCTCTTGTGTCATTCAGAGCAAAATGACCCGCCTAGTGCTCTGCTCTAAGTGTCACTCAGTGCAAAATGACCCGCCTAGTGCTCTGCTCTCTGTGTCACTCAGTGCAAAAGGACCCGTCTAGTACTCTGCTCTCTGTGTCACTCAGAGCAAAATGACCCGCCTAGTGCTCTGCTCTCTGTGTCACTCAGTGCAAAAGGACCTGCCTAGTGCTCTGCCCTATGTGTCACTCAGTGCAAAAGGGCCCGCCTAGTACTCTGCTCTCTGTGTCACTCAGAGCAAAATGACCCGCCTAGTGCTCTGCTCTCTGTGTCACTCAGAGCAAAAGGACCCGTCTAGTACTCTGCTCTCTGTGTCACTCAGAGCAAAATGACCCGCCTAGTGCTCTGCCCTATGTGTCACTCAGTGCAAAAGGACCCGTCTAGTACTCTGCTCTCTGTGTCACTCAGAGCAAAATGACCCGCCTAGTGCTCTGCTCTCTGTCACTCAGTGCAAAATGACCCGCCTAGTGCTCTGCTCTCTTGTGTCATTCAGAGCAAAATGACCCGCCTAGTGCTCTGCTCTAAGTGTCACTCAGTGCAAAATGACCCGCCTAGTGCTCTGCTCTCTGTCACTCAGAGCAAAATGACCCGCCTAGTGCTCTGCTCTCTGTCACTCAGAGCAAAATGACCCGCCTAGTGCTCTGCTCTCTGTGTCACTCAGTGCAAAAGGACCCGTCTAGTACTCTGCTCTCTGTGTCACTCAGAGCAAAATGACCCGCCTAGTGGTCTGCTCTCTATGTCACTCAGTGCAAAAGGACCTGCCTAGTGCTCTGCCCTATGTGTCACTCAGTGCAAAAGGGCCCGCCTAGTACTCTGCTCTCTGTGTCACTCAGAGCAAAATGACCCGCCTAGTGCTCTGCTCTCTGTGTCACTCAGAGCAAAAGGACCCGTCTAGTACTCTGCTCTCTGTGTCACTCAGAGCAAAATGACCCGCCTAGTGCTCTGCCCTATGTGTCACTCAGTGCAAAAGGACCCGTCTAGTACTCTGCTCTCTGTGTCACTCAGAGCAAAATGACCCGCCTAGTGCTCTGCTCTCTGTGTCACTCAGTGCAAAAGGACTTGCCTAGTGCTCTGCCCTCTGTGTCACTCAAAGCAAAAGGACCCGCTTAGTGCTCTGCTCTCTGTGTCACTCAGAGCAAAATGACCCGCCTAGTGCTCTGCGTCACTCAGTGCAAAAGAACCTGCCTAGTGCTCTGCCCTCTGTGTCACTCAGAGCAAAATGACCCGCCTAGTGCTCTGCTCTCTGTGTCACTCAGTGCAAAATGACCCGCCTAGTGCTCTGCTCTCTTGTGTCATTCAGAGCAAAATGACCCGCCTAGTGCTCTGCTCTAAGTGTCACTCAGTGCAAAATGACCCGCCTAGTGCTCTGCTCTCTGTCACTCAGAGCAAAATGACCCGCCTAGTGCTCTGCTCTCTGTCACTCAGAGCAAAATGACCCGCCTAGTGCTCTGCTCTCTGTGTCACTCAGTGCAAAAGGACCCGTCTAGTACTCTGCTCTCTGTGTCACTCAGAGCAAAATGACCCGCCTAGTGCTCTGCTCTCTATGTCACTCAGTGCAAAAGGACCTGCCTAGTGCTCTGCCCTATGTGTCACTCAGTGCAAAAGGGCCCGCCTAGTACTCTGCTCTCTGTGTCACTCAGAGCAAAATGACCCGCCTAGTGCTCTGCTCTCTGTGTCACTCAGAGCAAAAGGACCCGTCTAGTACTCTGCTCTCTGTGTCACTCAGAGCAAAATGACCCGCCTAGTGCTCTGCCCTATGTGTCACTCAGTGCAAAAGGACCCGTCTAGTACTCTGCTCTCTGTGTCACTCAGAGCAAAATGACCCGCCTAGTGCTCTGCTCTCTGTGTCACTCAGTGCAAAAGGACTTGCCTAGTGCTCTGCCCTCTGTGTCACTCAAAGCAAAAGGACCCGCTTAGTGCTCTGCTCTCTGTGTCACTCAGAGCAAAATGACCCGCCTAGTGCTCTGCGTCACTCAGTGCAAAAGAACCTGCCTAGTGCTCTGCCCTCTGTGTCACTCAGAGCAAAATGACCCGCCTAGTGCTCTGCTCTCTGTGTCACTCAGTGCTCTGCTCTCTGAGCAAAACGGACTAGAAAACCCACAAAGTAGGGTGAATGATGACATAGTACACTTTTGGTTATTCAACTAAAGGCCTGCACATACTGTACGATTTTAGCCGCCTTATGCCACGATTTTGCAGTTTCAGGAAAAATGGCCACATTGTCGGAAACGATTGTCGGATGTCTTGGTTCATTCAGTGTGACAGGGTCTAGGTCTGCCGATAAAGTACCACTACATGCTCTGAAGGCTCTGATAAAGTTCTGGTAGTGTCAGACATTTGGAGCCTTTATCGTGTAACGTGGCTGGTGTTATGAGCCGATCCCGTTGACTGACCAATAGGAACAATATGATTATTGTGAATAGTCAGATTAATATAATAGTTGGCATGTCAAACATATGGTCCAATCAGGCCTGCGGGTGGTTTGAGTAAAAAAAAAAAAAATTGATGTTGAGGAAATACAGGTATAACAAATTTTCAGTGCGGCCCCATGGACCTTGTTGAAGACCAAATGGACCCGCCGGGGCAAAATGAGTTCAACACCACTGCTCATGCTTTGCAAGAAGAACAATTTACCTAATACTCTTGTTTACATGACACATCTGAAATGAGGTTACCTGATGGGAATTTGATAAATGCACAAAATCGCCAATCAAAATAACCATTCCACCACAGCGATTATGTTATTTTTGGGAAGCCTATTTGATTCTAAATTCAGACATATAAAGATTGTACGTGAAAACTATTTCTAAGATGCATGCTGTCAGCTTTTCCAAACTCACATAATTTGTACATAAGCATCAAATCAAATCAAATTGTATTTGTCACATACACATGGTTAGCAGATGTTAATGCGAGTGTAGCGAAATGCTTGTGCTTCTAGTTCCGACAATGCAGTAATAACCAACAAGTAATCTAACTAACAATTCCAAAACTACTGTCTTATACACAGTGTAAGGGGATAAAGAATATGCACATAAGGATATATGAATGAGTGATGGTACAGAGCAGCATAGGCAAGATACAGTAGATGGTATTGAGTACAGTATATACATATGAGATGAGTATGTAAACAAAGTGGCATAGTTAAAGTGGCTAGTGATACATGTATTACATAAGGATGCAGTCGATGATATAGAGTACAGTATATACGTATGCATATGCGATGAATAATGTAGGGTAAGTAACATTATATAAGGTAGCATTGTTTAAAGTGGCTAGTGATATATTTACATCATTACCCATCAATTCCCATTATGGTGGCTGGAGTTGAGTCAGTGTCAGTGTCAGTGTGTTGGCAGCAGCCACTCAATGTTAGTGGTGGCTGTTTAACAGTCTGATGGCCTTGAGATAGAAGCTGTTTTTCAGTCTCTCGGTCCCAGCTTTGATGCACCTGTACTGACCTCGCCTTCTGGATGATAGCGGGATGAACAGGCAGTGGCTCGGGTGGTTGATGTCCTTGATGATCTTTATGGCCTTCCTGTAACATCGGGTGGTGTAGGTGTCCTGGAGGGCAGGTAGTTTGCCCCCGGTGATGCGTTGTGCAGACCTCACTACCCTCTGGAGAGCCTTACGGTTGAGGGCGGAGCAGTTGCCGTACCAGGCGGTGATACAGCCCGCCAGGATGCTCTCGATTGTGCATCTGTAGAAGTTTGTGAGTGCTTTTGGTGACAAGCCGAATTTCTTCAGCCTCCTGAGGTTGAAGAGGCGCTGCTGCGCCTTCTTCACGATGCTGTCTGTGTGAGTGGACCAATTCAGTTTGTCTGTGATGTGTATGCCGAGGAACTTAAAACTTGCTACCCTCTCCACTACTGTTCCATCGATGTGGATAGGGGGGTGTTCCCTCTGCTGTTTCCTGAAGTCCACAATCATCTCCTTAGTTTTGTTGACGCATAGAAGGAGGCTTGTGCTGCTGGTGCTAGCACAGATCATATACACATCTGCACCTCTGCAGTTTGACTATGTTGGCTGATGTACGGTGCCTTCAGAAAGTATTCACACCCCTTTACTTTTTACACATTTTGTTATGTTACAGCCTGAATTAAAAATCGATTACATTTAGGTTTTGTTTCACTGATCAACACACAATACCCCACAATGTCATAGTGGAATTTTGTTTGTAAAATATATATATATATATATATATATATATATATATATATATATATATATATTCATATGATCTGTGCTGAGTGACACATATGAAGACACTCTAGCTAGCCTCACAAGCCAATTGCCGACTTCAATGACAAAACTGAAGCAAAGCATACAATCTGGCCAGGTTGATATCAAGATTTGAATTTGGTAAAAGTGCACAGTGTGTCATGCAATAATTGTAAAAGACTGAATCAGATGTACAGTTTCGGAAGGCCTTTAAGCTAGACTCAGCTAAATGACGGTGCTGCCACAAGCAGAAACCCGGATATTGAGTTGAGCGAGATGCAAAGACTGAGCTCTCACACAGTATCTGCGCATGTGCACAGGTTCCCTTCACGCACCAAAACAGCAGAGCAGTTGAGCCTCACGCTCTTAGTTATTGCGGAAATTGACCCACTATGCTGTTTACTTTCTGCATCTATGTCTTATTGCTGAGTCTACCTTTAAAATACAATTACAGTATGGAATAAACTTTTGCAGTTGAGGGTTATTCGCTCAATAATATTATATTTTCATTTGTATTTACATTTTAATATGCAATGTCCCAGGGACATCATACATGTACAGAGCCTCCTATGACCAATATAAAAACAAAAGACCCTCCCACATATGAACGGTCTCCATTGTCTTCCGTCAGATGGCGTCATTCTAACGCGACACGTCATCAGTGCAGACGGCAGGTTGCGCTATCAGACGCGAGACAATGGTTTAGAAATTCTGTGATGGATCTGTCCCTAAATTTGATTCAATTTATTGGAACAAGCGCGCGCTTGAAAGGAGCACACATTTCCCTCCTATCACAGGGCTTTACTGCACCTGACCCCACCCATCTCAGATACCGCAGCTTGCGCGCCGAAGAGCAGTCTGGGAGAAATATACAAGCATCTGGATTTGATTTAATTCATACGCGCTGTTGTGCAGTACTGTAGCCTGCAAACAATCATATAAATTGCTTATATATTTGTTGTGTGTTTGCAAACGAGGGATTTAATTCAGTTATAAATGCGTAGTGCTGCTGGTGCTGAATATCTGAAAGCATTTGACAAAAAGGATCTCATCTGCACGCGGATGTTGACCACAGAAGACATTGGAGTGTTCCGGAGGCAACACAACACCGACGAGAACGAAGGATGTCTAGACTAGTTATATTCTTTTGAATGGACATTTTTGGGAATACCTGCATGTTTAGATAGCTCACTGTCAGGTGACATAGATAGACAGGGGTTCTTCTTTATCTGTTGTTTTAATAAAAGTGAAGCAGCGATGGATGAAGGTGCAGAGTCCGATGATGCTGTCATTATTGTGGAGAACGAAGCAGAGAGCATGCCAGTTCAGGAGAACACGAACGCCTGCAACGAGCGGACAGGCACCTTGAATTTTCTGGACACTTGTCCCGTGTGTCATTTAAACTTTCACAGTCGAGAACCAAAACTTCTGCCATGTCTCCACTCTTTTTGTAAGAAGTGTTTGCCGTCGGCTTCCAGGAATTTGGCCATGCCAGACACTAACAGCTCGACGAAACCACGTGAGCTGCTCATGTTTACAAACTATAGATACGCGAGACAGTGCATCCCAATGACTGTATAAGGGGAGGTGCATCCGGGTGTGTAAAATTGCAGTCTGTGCAAGATAGGATGCTATCGTGTGATTTGCAATTGTCTGTGATGTATTTAAAACAATGAAACTGTATTGGAAGTCATTGCATCTACCAAGAGGAATTTAATGCACAGATTACAATCATTTACATTTACGTCATTTAGCAGACGCTCTTATCCAGAGCGACTTACAATTTCAGACATGTGTTTAGTGGGGTTTGAGGGAGGGAGTCTTATCTCATGTTCTTGTGCATTCTTGGAGATATTTAACCATTTCAGTTGTGTGTGCAACTTCATTCAATATGTATGCATGTTGTGTTTGTCTGCCCATCTTCCCATTTACAGTGAATGTGATTCGCTGTCCGGTGTGCAGACAGGAGTGTATGGAGGTGGACGTGATGGAGAACTTCTTTGTGAGGGACTCAGTGGAGGCTTCCAGCAGCACCGTGGAGAGGACTGTTCAGGTGGGTGGAAATACTGGTCAATGTAATTTACTGCTGGATTGTACATATGGATAACCCAAGCAAAGCTTGTTCAGCAGCCTGGATCTCTGTTATTTACCAAGCCATTTCACCAAGATGCCGGGTGTTTTTCAGCTTAGTAGCCCATGAGCATTATACAGATGTAAAGCTGAAGCTTGGCATTATCTCCAACATCAATGTCATTACCACAGACACACAGTTTAGTCTTTGGCAGATTTCAGGCTCTAAATTCTAACGTTTACTTTCTAACCGATATTCTCTCTCCTGAGGCATAATAAGTTCAAATTCACATTTGACTTAACTGTCGTGGAAAGTAATACGACTGACTGGTCCCTCTACCTGTCTGCCAGTAGCTATGTATGTGTCTGACTTGTCTGTATACCTGTCTCTCTGTTGATGTTTGTCTGACTGGACTCTCTTCCCTGTCCATAGCTATGTATGTGTCTGACTGGTCTGTATACCTGTCTCTCTGTTGATGTTTGTCTGACTGGACTCTCTTCCCTGTCCATAGCTATGTATGAGTTGTGAGGACAACACAGAGACTACAGGTTTCTGTGTGGACTGTGTGGAGTTCATGTGTGCCACCTGCGTGGAGGCCCACCAGAGGGTCAAGTTCACCAAAGACCACACCATCAGACAGAAGGGGGATGTATCTCAAGGTGCAGTACAGCTTCCAGTCTGACTGAGGCAGCAACGATTGTCAAGGAAATACCTACAGTACAACAAGCAGAAGCTCTATTTACATTATATTCTTGTTGATTCAGTGAAAATAATGCTCACATCCTCCTACACAGTACAGAAAGCCTGAGAGAAAATGCATACCTGTACTGTAGCTGACAGATTGGAATTGGTTACAGTAAGATTAACTTCTGGCTTTTCAATTCTTTCCCATTGGTTTTCCAGAGTATGTGGGTGTTTCCACTCATAGGCCAGTGTTCTGTGAAGTCCACAAGCAGGAGCCCCTGAAGCTGTTCTGTGAAACCTGTGATCTACCAACCTGTCGAGACTGTCAGCTACTCAAGCACAAGGACCACAAGTACTGAATACTGATGTGCCACTATTGATTTAAAAAATATCTAAAGGCGAAATCTGCTATTTAAATAAATATTGATTTATATATTAATTAATTAATAGTGACTAAAGCTGTCCTTTATTTGAGTGGATTTGAATGATTTTGTAACAATTAAATAACTAACTATGATATGTTACTTAGTTACCAGTTTCTGGAGGATGCCTATAAGAATCACAAACATTACATGGAGGATATGAATCGTCAACTGCTGGAAAAAAAGAAGATCATTGAAGATGTGTCAAACTCCATAAACAATGGGTAAACAATGCATCTTCTTTAGCATCTAGGAATCTCTATGCCTGCTGTATACATGTACACGATGTATAGTGAAATGTGAACACTATGTCCTTCCATCGTGCATCCAAATACGTTTTCTGTTTAGTAAGATGGATTTGTTCATGTCTGTTGTCTTTCATGTTTGTCAGACTCCTTCAAGTTGATGAGAACCGCATATCAGTTCACAATGAAATCAAGAAGTCCATCTGTAGTCTGATACTAGAGATCAACAGAAAGGGAAAGATTCTTGTCAATCAGCTTGAGGTACAGTATGATCACAATCACATCTCTAACATTAGGATGATTCTGTTTATTCTCACGTTTCCATAGCTATTCCGACTCTAGGATTTGTCAGGTTTCTTTGTATTCATTATGAGTGCAGAGAGCAGGAGGAAATGGCAAGGCCTACAAATGTTTTGATTGTCATGTGCCCTAGTCATGACAGGAGTTTACCCTGAAGGCAGTGTTACAATGCCACATATTCTGGGAAAAGGCTATACGGATACTCCTGACCTGCAAAACAATATTTAATTCCAGAATTGTTTAAAATTAGGTTAGGGTGTGGTTAAAGTAGGGGTCAGTTTTAGAGTTTGGTTAGTTGTTTTAGAGGTCAGGAGTGTCCTTATAGCCTCTCTTCAGATTCTGACTTCTCCATCTATTTCCTATCCCCCGAAGGGCCTGACAAAGGATCATGAGAGCGGTCTGAAGAAGCAGAAGGAGGATATTGGCTATCTGTCCAGACACCTGGATCACGTGATCAACTTCACAAAATGGGCGACAGCTAGGAACGGCGGCACAGCTCTCCTGTACTGCAAACGTTTGGTAAGACCTCCCTCCCAGACTCTCCCTCGGTCCACTGACTCCCAGGCATCCCCTATCCCTAAAGCCAGACAGGAGCCCATGGTGTAAAGCATAGATGAAATGCAGAACATATGCCTTGTGTTTTCTCAGTTTCTCCAAATTATTAATAACATCCCTTCTGCTGCAGATTCTGTTTCAGATCGGAAACCTCCTGCGGGCTAAATGCAATACCTCGTTTGTACCGCAGAGCACTGTGCGTTTCCAGTGTCGGTCAGGCTTCTGGTCTTCAAATGTCGATCTGGGTAAGAGAGAAAGCACAATGAGAGTGGCTACACTGACATCTTACAATTCTATTTCATTGAAACATTTAAATTGGAGTATTTTATGTTGGGGGAGAAAATGATCTGTTGGACAAGGAGTAGTAGTAGTTATTATTGTAGTGGTTTTAAATTAGCAGTTGCAGTTTGCACTAATTGAGGTTGTAGTATTGTAATAATCTTAGTTGTACTGGATGTGTTTGGTATGGTGCAGTTTGTTTCTGAAATAAAAGATCTGTACCAGGTCAGTGTATTACCTCTTCCGTTATGCTGAAGCCGTCTCTCTTCCTGTTCCCTCAGGCTCATTAGTGGTGGAGAATGTCCCAGGCCCCCAGCTGGGCAGCTTCCAGGGCATCCCTCATCAACTCCCCCATCCTGGGCAGGGCCCCTCAGGCTCCCCCAACAGCCTGCCCCCAGGCCTCTCCCAGCCCCGCCTGGCCCCCCACAACCACAACACCCTGGCTCAGCTCCAGATGCAGGTGGAGAAACTAGCCCAACAGCCTCACTGGCAGCCCCAGACCCCACCCTGGGCCTGGTACCAGAGCATGCGGCTCCAGAGACCCCCTCCAGGGCCCCTCCAGGGTGGCTCTCCCTCCCAGAGTCTCCCCCCCATGCCCCAGCAGGGCCGGAGGTTCATTGCCCCCCCTGCAATCCATCTCAGTCCCACCAGCACCCTGCCAAGTCCTGGATATCCTCCCCAGGTGGGAAAGAGTGTGCACGCTCGTGTGTGTGTGTGTCAGTTTGATTGACAGGGATTCTTAACAGGCGCAGACAGTGGATGACGTCTTCCCAAATGGAGCAGACAGCCTTCACATCCTGGGCAATTTATGTCTTGACTTGTCAAGATCATTTTGAGTCATAAGGTACCATAAAAAAAAATTAAAAACATATATCGAAAAAATAGTCTACATCTCAGTGCAGCTGCTCACGTGTGATACAGAACAGACCCAAAGCCTCCAGAGATGATGATAGATATGTATGGTCTACAGTGTTTAGTCTGAGGCTGTTTTACACCAGCTCTAAAATACAGGCAGATCAAGAGGACAATCCACTGGCCTGTAGATTTCAGACAAGAGTTGCGTCATGGCTGATGTGAACAAGCTGTTGAGGTGGAGCCTGGAAGCACTGTTCTTTTTAACAGCCACGTTATAGATCATTAATACGCTAGGCCTTGTGTTCAGTTTGACTTTATAATGTGTCATCACTGTTTTGAATTATATACAGTGTCAGGAGGGAATGGTTGGTCAGGGCAATGTCTAGTCTCATTATTTCATGAGTACATTTCTGACAAAACAGTGTATAACATCTTTAGTTATATAACCCCTTATCATATTGTCTGTGGAACTCAAAATTCAAGTTTCTATGCATTTTTCCCCCGATGTAAAAACTGTTCGCCATTGACTGTTGAACCTGCATGCTTGGATCTAGACCAAACAAAGAAGGCTGTTTCAAAACAAAGTGCTTAAGTAAAGCATTCTGGAACATTTACAAGTGGCTTGTTTGTGTTCTGTCTTCTGTTTTGCTCTGTGTTGTGAAAGCCAGGGGCTCCTATCCTAGACATAACCTATCACAGGCTACTTTCCCAGACAAAACCAATTACAGACTGACGATACAGCATTTAATATGTCTGTCACTACCATTGACTCATAAGAATAGATATGACATTGATTGTTGATGGCATAGCTCTGTCTGACTCTGTCTCCAACTGTCTGTCTGTCTCTCTCACTCACAGGCTGTCCAATCACTGAGAGGCCTCGTGAGCAGTCCCAGCAGCTATGCACTCAAACACATGGACATATTCAACCCAATGCCTCACTTCTCCCACAATGCACCACTGTCTAGCAACGGCAGCCTCAGTTCTCCTCACTTGCGACAGCAACAGGTACATACAGCTGCGCTCAAATAAACAGGCACCCTTGCACTTCACAATGGAGTGTAATGGAGCAGAATGTTCTGTTTTCTCTCTTCAAAACGGAGTTGAATGGCTATTTTCTACCCTGTAGGCACCTGCCACTTACCACAGGTGATATAAAGGACAATCACCTGCCTCCAACCAATCCATTTGAATTCTGAATAATTTAGTCCAGGCAATAAAATAAAAACTTTGAATTGAAAAATCTAAATGCCAGTATAGATACTTTTTGGGGGGGGCCCTGTGCAGGTGAAAATCAGAAATATACATGTGAAGTACACTAAACATTTTCTAAACGTCTACTTATTTGAGATGAAATAGTGACTCGTGCAAGAGTGGCAGTATCCTTCATCACAACTGTAGCTCTATTTCACATCCACATATCACTCTGTAGCATGATGTTGTTAACAATCAGATTGTTAGCAGCTTAATTGATGTTGTGAAACCTTTTAGATGGAGTCTGCATATCACAACAAGCACCCTGGAGGCCCTGTCCAGATAATAAGACCCACCTTCCCTCAGACCCTACCAGCTTCCCTCCCATACAGAACTGGTATGTATTGGTGTTGTGTACTACTCTACTAATACTACACAACAAAATATAAGAAAACAAATCCAATGCTTCGTGTATATATGACCAGGGATCGAAGTTCAGGATTTTGGACACTGTCCAGCCAGGCTAGTAGACGTCAATGTTTACTAGCCCGGGTTCAAAATCTGTTCTATGGCATATTTGAAAATACAAAACATCAGTCAGCAGGCTAGATTGGCACATTTTCTACTAGCCCGGTCTGAAAAGTACTAGTCACGGTCAAGCAGGCCAGATTAATTTCCATCCCCGTAATATGTATGAGGAATACAATTTATCTTCCTTTAGCACAAGGACACCATCATGCAGGACTAACTGCTATATCCTGTGAAGAGAAACCAGGGTAAGATAATGATTTCACTTTCTTTGTGAATTCTATACAGGCATGATGTTTTGATATATAAAAATACATCTTTATATTTCTCTTTCTCTCACCTTCCTTCTGATTGGCTGATTGAAGGACTGTTTCCTGGAAACCTCTGGAGACACAGCAGAAGGCGTATGGAGCTGGGGGATCAGCTGCCAAGAGGAGACGAAGGGCATCGCCTGGACCCATCATCATCATCAAAGACGAGCCAGAGGACGACATCAGCTGTGTAAGAGGACGGATGGACTGGAAATAGACAAATGTTCATAACTGATCATTACAATGTTATAATAATGATTACATGTACATCCTATTGCATGTTACTTGAAATGGTATGGGTGATTTATTTGTCTTTGAGCCACAGTATTTATAGATGGTAACAGCACAGTAATGATATACTGTGATGTCGTAATAGTGTTCAATACCAGGATTGCTGTTGGGTGGTCCCTGAGAGGTCACTGATCTGTTTTTGAGTGTTCTGTTAAGTAAGTGTGTTTGTGTGTGTTTCAGGTACAGGGTAACCTGAGAGCCAACCTCCCAGACAGTAGCACGGGGGTCCAGGCCCAAACCTGTCGGCAAGATGGAGGGGAACCACAAGTCCAGATTTCTCGTCAGAGCACAGAGGAAAAGGCCCAAGCCCCACCACAGCCTCCAGGGCCTTCAGGGGACCTGAGTCAAGCCCCACAGCAGAGCCACTCTCTGGGGGCAGAGCAGCAGCTAGGCAGTCAGGGCCCAGCTCCAGAAGAGGACCCTAATGAGGATTGGTGTGCTGTGTGTCAGAATGGAGGAGAGCTGCTGCTGTGTTGTGACAAGTGTCCCAAAGTCTTCCACCTCTCTTGCCACATCCCCACCCTCTTCAGATTACCCAGGTACTATAGGCCCTAGGAGAGAGGTGGACAATCTTACCCTTGGTGGGCCTGAGTGGGTGCAGGCTTTTTCTCCATCCATGCAGAAACACACATGATTGTAAATACTATGGTAATTAGAATCAGGTGTGTTTCTGCTTGGTTGGAGCAAAAGCCTTCACTCACATCGGCCCTCACCGGGTCAGATTGCCTACTGTATCTAATGCACTGCCCTAAAATGGGATTAAATGAAATGGATCGGTTATCTGAAATTGATGCTATCATGTTGTTATTAAACTAAAGTTTCTATTGGTTTGCTGTTGTTTTTATTTCAGTGGGGAGTGGATCTGCTCATTCTGCCGTGACCTGTCAGTGCCTGAGGTGGTGTATGACTGTGACATCAGCAGATTAGAGCCCAGAACAGTGAAGGAGGAACCAGACTCTGAGGGAGGATTCTGCCCTGTGGACAAACGGGTCAGTATTGTACTGTACTGTATTTGAAAGAGACAATAATTTCTCAGGCCTACCTGAGGTGTTTAAGGTGTTACTTTTATCTTATTACAATACATCATCTCTGGGGTTGATATAATGTAAAGGTGTGTTGTATTTCTCTCTCTCTGCAGAAATGTGAGCGACTGTTGCTGAAGATGTACTGCAGTGAGCTCAGTGCTGACTTCCAGGAGGCTAGATCCCCCTTGGTGAGTGGAGAGGAATGCCCGATCCCAGGCTAGATCCCCCTTGGTGAGTGGAGAGGAATGCCCAATCCCAGGCTAGATCCCACTTGGTGAGTGGAGAGACTAATGCTCAATCCCAGGCTGGATCCCCCTTGGTGAGTGGAGAGACTAATGCTCAATCCCAGGCTAGATCCCCCTTGGTGAGTGGAGAGACTAATGCCCAATCCCAGGCTGGATCCTCCTTGGTGAGTGAAGAGACTAATGCTCAATCCCAGGCTGGATCCCCCTTGGTGAGTGGAGAGACTAATGCTCAATCCCAGGCTGGATCCCCCTTGGTGAGTGGAGAGACTAATGCTCAATCCCAGGCTGGATCCCCCTTGGTGAGTGAAGAGACTAATGCTCAATCCCAGGCTGGATCCCCCTTGGTGAGTGGAGAGACTAATGCCCAATCCCAGGCTGGATCCTCCTTGGTGAGTGAAGAGACTAATGCCCAATCCCAGGCTGGATCCTCCTTGGTGAGTGAAGAGACTAATGCTCAATCCCAGGCTGGATCCCCCTTGGTGAGTGGAGAGACTAATGCTCAATCCCAGGCTGGATCCCCCTTGGTGAGTGAAGAGACTAATGCTCAATCCCAGGCCTTGGTGAGTGGAGAGACTAATGCCCAATCCCAGGCTGGATCCTCCTTGGTGAGTGAAGAGACTAATGCCCAATCCCAGGCTGGATCCTCCTTGGTGAGTGGAGAGACTAACGCTCAATCCCAGGCTGGATCCTCCTTGGTGAGTGGAGAGACTAATGCTCAATCCCAGGCTGGATCCTCCTTGGTGAGTGGAGAGACTAACGCTCAATCCCAGGCTGGATCCCCCTTGGTGAGTGGAGAGACTAATGCTCAATCCCAGGCTGGATCCCCCTTGGTGAGTGGAGAGACTAATGCTCAATCCCAGGCTGGATCCCCCTTGGTGAGTGGAGAGACTAATGCCCAATCCCAGGCTGGATCCTCCTTGGTGAGTGGAGAGACTAACGCTCAATCCCAGGCTAGATCCTCCTTGGTGAGTGGAGAGACTAACGCTCAATCGCAAAAATTAACTCCTTACTTTTACGTCCATGTGGTGATAAACAGAATTTAATAGGTACAGATGAGGATCTTAATTTGATCACACTTTTGTTGCTAATAATTTCCCTGCACCGCATGAAATGCAGATGAGCTTTGATTTACATAAATTCACTGAAAACCCACACTTACATCTGGTTATATTTACATTATTGCACTTTTCATGTAGTCTACTTATGGCCAGCTAATTACCTAACCACCTATCTATCAAGCAACATTATGGACTAAACTTTTAAATTGTGTTGCTGCAGGATTATTTTGCTGCGACAATATAGGTCAAATTAAGATCCAACATCTGTAAAAACAATATGGTATTGGTATTGTAATATCTCCACCTTGCTCTTTGGCCGCTTATACCGATAAAAGTCTCTCAGTGCATAGGCTAGGAGGTAGGCCCCCCACGGGAATGTTTGTACAAAAACTGAGAAGCTCGTTTCTGGTGACTTTTTAAATAGGCACTCTACACCAAAATAATTTATGTTGACACCATCTGAAATAGAATTTTCCCTTTTTTAAAGCATTAAAACCTGTTGCTCAACTAATGCAGCATAGTGGCTTTAAGTAAATCGGCCGAGTCACAGTGTTTCCCATCTGCATTTACCTCATTGAAAACCCGAAAAGACATTGAATGCCTCAAATGCTACAAATATATGTTGTCACTGTGATCTTAAAAGCGTATCTGGGTAGAAATATGACATTTTTTGTAATCATATTTTTGTGGCGCTGCTAAATTAATATAGGAGAAACATTGACATAGGCTTACCATTACTGTACCAAATGATGTCTATGGATCAATATAGAGAGGTTATGAGGGGTCTGTTTTTGGATTGAAATGTCTCCTTGGTTTATCATCCACTGTATAGCCATGATGAGGGACATTGAGAGAAACACTTTTTGTTGTTTTGTATATTGTGATTTTGCTGTAGATATTGCCAGAGAACCAGGAGACCCAAAAGACGCCGATGGTTCTGTCCATTGTGAAGAGCAAGCTGGAATCCAGGCAGAGCCCCTGCTACCAGACACCTTCTGAGTTTGTATCAGACATCCGACTCATCTTCAGGAACTGTGCAGCATTCAATGAGGTAGACTAGACAGCACTAACGTTTTCCAGAAGAGTCCTTTTATCTTAGTTTACACAGATGTGTTAATTAAGCTCTTAATGTGTGTGGATGGACAGTTTTTACAATGTTTGTCATTTACATGTTAGTTTTAGCAGATGCTCTTATCCAGAATTAGTTACAGTCAGTGCATTCAACTAAGGTAGGTAAAACAACCACATACATCTGTCGTCTCTTTCCTCCCATGCCAGGCTGACACTGAGGTTGCCACTGCAGGGAGAAACCTGGAGAGGTTCTTTGAGGAGCAGTTGAAGTTCCTCTACCCTGAAAGGATTTTTCCAAAGGTCAAGTCTGAGGTCATCAGTTCTGTGACCCCTCCCGTCTCTCCTCCCCCTCCCACAACCCCTGATGAGGAGAGCTCCCAGCATGCAAAGCATCAGCGCAGGTGCTCTGAGACCCAGGAGTTGTGTACTCCTGCTCAGCTAAGCTCACCAAAGGGAGAGGAAGAGGCCGTATAAGCGTGCACATCGTCATCAACGTTTATCAGTCAATAACACTGCCAGTACTAGCCTATACTAGTAATGAATCTTATTCTCTGAGAAAGTCTGATTTTCTAAATGTGCCAAAATAATGTTCTGTGATCGAATCATTTTGGGGAATAGGAACTGTTACAAGGTTAATGAAGTGAAAACACGTCAAAGGTATCAAACCAGCCTGATAAAACATAAAGACTATTTCAGTTGTTATTGCAAGACTGTATGAAGTGTTAGTTTCATGAACATGTCAGCTGTGTGAGGTCTAGTTGTTCAGGCCTACGGTAGCCTCTAGTTTACAGTGTGATGGCTGGTAGCATGACACGAGGTCTACTTTATTCATCGCAACAATAGAACTTCATCTTTGTTCCCTCGTTGTTTTGTCATTGAGCCATTCAATGTGTCATGTATTTATATTTTACATTGTTGTAGTGGTTTTTATTCAGTGTATGTAAATATTTACAATGATCATTAACTTAAACCAGGCAAGTAAATCTTCAACAAAATGCAGTCCTAAATAACCTCATTTGCTATGTTTTCTCATGACTTCATACCATCGCTACTTATGAAAACCAAAATATTGTATTCATAAAAAATACTTCTTGCATGCAAGTTTACTTGCAGCTGTTTACAGGGTCAAATAAACAATGTCCAATATCTTACTTTATGATTCTTATTGCTGTTTGGGGTCTGTGTGGTATTCATTCAGCATTTACAGTAAGACATGTTTTATAGGGTGAGGAAATGTAATCTATTGGTGATGAATATGTCTATCACAGTTGGAATAGTTAAATAATAGCTAATCCTCTTTAAGTTTACTGTAGTAATTCATCATGACATGGGGCCCCAAAGGGCAGGTCCAGATAACCAACAGTACCGTACATGTTAGTAGCCTGATGCTGGGTGACATGGAAAGTGTAAGACAAGTCAAAAGGACTTCAGTGCCCTCTAGAAGATTAGCACCATTTAAAAGTGACCTCAGCCACTCTAATTTCCTCGACCTAAGAGATCTGAGTTTGTCCTGAGCTGCTGTTTCTCGTTTAAAGGGTGAAAAGGAGAGGGGAGGGGAAAGTGGTGTGTGTGTGACCTCGTCTCTTGGCCCTCCCACCCCTACCGGAGGGCAGCTCCCACTCAGCCCAGTCAATGCTCCCAATGGTGGAACAAGCTTCCCCATAATGTCAGGACAGTGGAGTCCTTGCTCATCTTCCGAAAACGTATGAAACCCTACCTGTTTGAATAGTATCTCAAAGAAATCTCACTGATCTGGGTTTGAGTCTGGTCCTCATCACAAGGCATCCTCTTGGGCCTTTTATGGCCATATCTTTACACTGGTCCTGTGATCCTACCCCCACCACCCCACACGCATTAACCCAGAGAGGAGATAAGATAAGGAGATATACCAGCAGTATAAGTGTTACCTTCTGGTTGATATCTAAAGATGAATTGAGTTTGTGCTCTACTTTCCTGAGTGATGTGAATGCAGTCTGTGGAAACGTGATACTCTTATTGTGTAACAGTGCACCATAAACTTGCCTCTATATTTTGCCACTGCTGTCTAAGATACTTGTTTAGAACTAATTGTTCTACAAGACGACAGTACCCCCCCCCCCCCACCAAAAATAAGTTGCCAGGATGCACTTAGTTGACACTTCCAACTCTCCTCATTTCAGCAAGGGTACAGAGAATTTCGATAGTAACTAGCCTTAGCAGCACAGGGAGGCCCATCCAGAAGAGTGCTAGTATTAGCCATGCATGGCCACTCGAGATGTTTCTAGAGGGGCTGTGTGATGTGGTGTGTGTGAGGGGGAGGGGGGACACACATGGCTCTGATTAGATGATTGTTTACTCTTGGCTCTCTCACCATGCATACCCAACGCCAGATGACTGATTGAATTTGCAGAAAGACTTAGTTTGGTATAAAAGGTTTATAATGCCATCTATCAATTATTTACCTCCTTGCAATTTTTGGCACATGGCAAAGGGTGTGTGTGTGTGTATGTTCGCGCGCACGCACGCGCGTGTGAGTAGCTTTCAAAGGGATTGTGCCCTCTAACAGTTTGAGAAACCTAATGAGTGGTTAATCAAGTGCCCATGGCAAGCTGTCCACAGGCATTATGTGGAAAATAAAATAATTAGTCATTCAGAAAATGTGTGGTGAACACACTTATAAAAAGCCTCTGCCGCAATGACATGTTATGATTTTTAGCGTGTAAACTAATCAACTAATCATTTAACGCATTTCCCCCCTTGTAAGCTAATTGGCAATCCATGCATTGAGGTAACCACATTTACGCAACACTTGGCTGTTATAGAACAGTAGGCTAACACTGGCAGTTCAGATCGAGAGGAAATGGTCCATATACAGTATATCTTCCACTTGGTGAAAAAGAAACCCCACGTCTGTGACAGTCTGAGGATGAAAAAACATACGCTTCAATGAAATCAATCATTTTCCTGAGGAACAATTTTGTCAACCTCCAATATCAAGTATGTCTGCGGAGGAGGATGGTCGTAAATGTTGCAAAATATGGAATATGCATTAGATCAAAAAAGTATACAAAAAAAATAAACCTACAAATTCTAAAGATTTTATGTATTGCAGTCTGGAAATGGCCACAACATATTTTTTTAGATAACCAGAGAATCTCCAAGGAGTGGAGTCCAGGTCTTAAGTAATCAGTGTGATCATTCTGCCACAGACAGACGTCTGAATGAAAGTTAATCAATGTCGCCATTACGTGTCGTATTATTCAGTCAGAAGAAGAAAATGATATTTAGGGCTACTTTAAATCTGTCAGTAGGCCTAGCTAATGGAAGTCATTAAAACGACTTAAATTAAATGTAATTGTGTCATATAAGAACCTGGAAGTTAATAAGAGGACGTATAAAATGTAATGTCTAAATCAATACACTCCATTTAGGGTTTCTGAACTTTTGATTTAAAAATGTTTTACTCGTCACTTGCGATGGCCCCCGCCCGCCCCTCTGAGCGAGATAATTAGACGCTCGTTCTGAGACAGTCACGCTGCGATTCATTCAGCCACATCACCCACACGCATACTCCTGCCCAGCGTGAGCTCACAGTCTGTCTACCTTTCGCTTGAAAATCTGCGTGTCCGTGGGAAACTGTGCTGTTGTTTCACACCTAAGGCAGAATATTACAGATCTGACTGTTGTACACTTTCTTTAGTTTAGAAAGAATCTCTCCTCCTTCCAATGGGTCCCGGTATAGTTATACTTTTCTCTCTGTTCGGAGTTCTCAACGGACAAGGTAAGTTACCTTTCTGCTTCAGGCTAGTAGCCTACTGATGTAATTCTAACCATGAGAATCAATCCATGCCCATGCGTGATGTACCGCATACTGTATAGACGCAAAGGAGGCTGCTGAGGGGAGAACGGCTCATAATAATGGCTGGAATGGAGTATAATGGATGGAATGGAATGTTTTTGATACCATCCACTCCATTCCAGCCATTATTATAAACTGTCCTCCCTCAGCAGCCTCGACTGGTATAGACATACAGTAGACAAAATACTCCTGTAAGTACACATAGGCATGGTAGATATTTCAAGTTGACCAGTTTACTGCAGTATCACTGTGTGGGCAGAGATTAGGTCGGGTACCACTAGAGATAACCAACCAATACGTTTTACATGTCATTTTATGAACACTCTGTCAGTTATATTACAGTACAAACATGTAGCCTATTGTGTCACATGCTGTTCAGTGTGTGTCATTTGATTTTGATTTGATTTGTGAGTGTGTGTGCCATGTGTGTTTGTGTGTATCTTGCCAGTAAAACATCTGCCCATGTTTACTAGCTTAAAGGATGGTTTCATCATTCTCAACTTGTCCTAAGGTGATTTGACAGTGATGAAATGCATTGTGCGTAGTTTTTAATATGGACTAATTTCGTTGGTAGAGATTGGTCAGACTACTGCCAGGACTGATATTTGTAATCAGTGAGCGGTCATTATGCTATTTACATTTTACATCCCTCTTATCCAGAGGGACTTAGAGGAGCAATTAGGGTGAAGTGCCTTGCTCAAGGGCACATTGACAGATTTTGCTGGCTCAGGGATTCAAACCAGCAACTTTCCGGTATCTGGCCCAATGCTCTTTACCTCTAGACTACCTGCCGATTACAATATTACAGATGGAAATTATTGCCCAACAGCTAACAGTAACAAGGCTTTAACATTTAAAATACGCAGTACAGAGATGTGTTCAAGAGGTTTGATGCTCAGACAGCCAGCCAGACGCAGGCCAGGTTTCTCCTTACACTATGATGGTGTGTCAAATGAGTCTGGAGGCACTTAAGCAGTACCCCACTGAGCGTTTGCTGGTCAGGGGGGAGGAGCTCTGATTTAGACTTTTAAGGGCCCCTCCAGGGGTCACAGAAGCTTGGGACAACCCATATACCCCAGATTAGGGTCCACTGGACACACATGGGGCCACTTTCACAGCCTGCCGGGCTCCTGACAGTGGTGTGCCTAGGAAAGAAGTTGACATCACCCCATCTCCATTGAATCCAATGTCATTGGGCATGTCACACGGGGGCTATACCCTCCCCCAACACCTATCAGCACCCCTAGCTCCTCTTCTCAGATTCCATGCTCCACGGGAGAGAATCATGGTATGGTGTCAGAGTGGACTGACTGAAGATCTGAAGATGGCCCCATACGACCAGGTTATGGAACATCCATGTACATTAATCACTCATTCAGACATTTTTGTATCAGCTTAACCATCATAGACTCAACCATCAGCCAAATACGTATTAGGTTGAGTGAAATGTGTCAATGACAGACTTTTGTGACATGTTCTCAGCACTTATAAGGTCATTTGTGTAACTTCGATGCCATTAGGTAAACTGACTAAAGTGTGTTAGTTAAAGGATGTGGCCCATGGAAGTGGACTGTTCTGCTGCAATGTCTGGCTTTGTCTGAGGGGCCATTGTTGTGGGCTGAGGGACTGGGGCACCACTGAGCTCATTAAGCAACGTTTACATGAGGAGTCTAGTCTCTCTCTCTCTCTCTCTCGCGCTCTCTCTCTCTGCCCAGACCCAGACAGGAGGCATGACAGCCCTCACCACCAGCACCACATTCCAAGATGGAAATCAGCTTTTTATGTAGACAGACAATGCATCATACGGACAGGCAGGCGGGTAGATTACTAGATCTTCTCTGCAACCGCTTGGTTTGCTTCGTTTGATACAATAGTAGAGGGTAGATTTAAGACGCTCTGCTCATTCAATTAGTTGGGAAAGGGGGCAGGCTGTGGACTATGGTGGTTATGGAATGGTCCTGTCATGCACTGTGGGTTAGGATTAGTTATCAGTATAGAGTGGAGGGAGAATACACCAGAACTGCGGGATGTGAGAGTCACGTGACCATCAGATGAAACTGAGATTCTATGATATTCTCATGCTATGCCTCCTCTGAGCTGGGAAGGGAGCCTCATGGAGCTTTGTGGGAGCTGGTGAGATGCATTCTGGGGGTTTGTCTGCTCTTTCTAAAGACATAGTGAGGGTTCCAGCTTCCAGGGTGTTTTGGCAAGGAGACGTCAGTTAATGCCAGGGGTAATGGTCAAGAAAAAGAAGAAAGGCCAGACCGGCCAAAACTGGCCTGTGGGACAGCTGAGCAGGCAGAATTGTTCACCACAGGAAGTTTTGACCATTCCTACTATTCCCCGCTCTTCCAGCTAATGTATTGTCTTCACTAAGTTCTCCCTCCAAGCAACACTTTTGTCACTCTCCAAGAGCATCCTGGTGTTGGATTCAGCCCTCAGATGAAAGCTGAGATAGACTTTATCACTGTTGAAGAGAATGGCACTAGTCTAGTCAGAGGTCCATGTGAAGTATTTTACGAAAAGCTTTCCCACCGGACAAGAACTGTTTGAATCAACGTTGATTTCACAAAATTTCAACCCCAAAATTCTGTGGTGACATTGAATCAACGTGGGAAAACTGATTGAATTTGAAAAAAGTCAACAACATAAGAGAATTTAGACTTTTTTTCACCCACCTTTTAACCTAAATTTTGATTTAGGATGGCATTTTGATTTGATTTCGTGTTGAATTCACCTTAGTGAATGTAAATCCGACCTTTGGACTGACGTCTGTGACCGGTGGGTTATGACTCAGTTAGGACATGGTGGGACGAGGAGCTCGACTGCTGCAGTTGTGAGTCTAGCTGGTCACCAGCGACTCCTGTGGCGGGCCGGGCGCAGTGGGTCGGCTGGCTTCCGGGTTGGAGCCGCGCTGTGTTAAGAAGCAGTGCGGCTTGTTTGGGTTGTGTTTCGGAGGACGCATGGTTTTCGACCATCGTCTCTCCCGAGCCCATACGGGAGTTGTAGCGATGAGACAAGATAGTAATTACTAACAATTGGATACCACGAAATTGGGGAGAAAAGGGTCAAATTAAAAATGTTAAAATAGTGTTTGTTAGCATGGTAATCCATCTTGACTACCTAGTCTGTATTTGTTCGATGATACACTTTACTCATGATTTTCAGCATAAGTTATCTGCATGGTTGCTACATAATTTAACTACTTTTTATGAATCTGCCCAAATTAACTTTCATATCTGTATCTCTCAAGGTCAATGTTGACAGTTATGTGATTTCCTTCGCATAAATGACCATATTCTTTTTAAGCTAAATTATTCACACCTTTGGCCCCTATCTGTACTTCCCATATGAAAAGATATAAAACAAGTTCCATAGCTCCTCTGGCAGAAATAATTGGAACTCTAAATTAAAGGTGACACATCCTGCCTTAGTTGAAACCTCTGATCCTATTTTGTTGACTCGTCTGCCAAGCTAGAATTTGAAGTTAGACAT
This sequence comes from Oncorhynchus nerka, assembly GCF_034236695.1. Lineage (NCBI taxonomy): Eukaryota > Metazoa > Chordata > Actinopteri > Salmoniformes > Salmonidae > Oncorhynchus > Oncorhynchus nerka. Next base: position 19,134,457 of record NC_088412.1, read on the forward strand.
GTCTATGATCCTCTACGATGTCTGTTATTCTTTTCAGTTGTTGTATTCACTATTATTCCTCTAGTCTCCGACTAGGCTACGAATCAACAGCAGGTTTATTGGATGAACTAAGATGACTTTGAGAGTTCTTCTGGAGGATTTATATCCATAGTACCAATTTGGCAGGCAGAGCTTTGTTTATGCCTAAGGCAAGAAAGGACCAGCCAACCTGCCAGAGTTCTTTCACGTTTGGCAAATCACAGTAACCACAAGGAAATGAATGTATTTGATCTGATTGCGATGGCTGAATTGTTTACAGAGTTGAGGCATTCCGAGCTCTTTAATCCACATGTAAAAACCAGACGGAGCGCCACAGAGTTGGTCCAGCTCCAGTCGTAAAGCCTCTCTTATTTCTACACAACATATCCATCATTCAGTATCACTGGCAAAATGCTTATGGGCATTTAAACACATTCCTATTACAGCTCTGCATTTCATTTTCAATCACTTGGAAGACACATTGTTAATAGTTGGGGAGTGTGAGTGGCATTGGGTAAAACAATATATTTTTGTTTGGCTCAGAGTTTTGCACATTTGGTAAACATGCGTTGCATAATCATTCTAAATCATGTTGTGTTGTTCCTGCAAGAGAATAGACTCCATTCTGCTCTATCAGTGTAGTCCTAAGTAATGTTAGAGAGTTTCTTATCCCTCAGATTGACTGTTACCTTATGTAACATGGAAGGTGGTTCTGTGCTTTATGAGCTATCTTGCCTGGGCCCTGAAGTCTAACGTTAGCTCTCAGCAGGCTAAAACCATATAAATACAACTGCTATAGTCACACCACATTACATTTTAACAGACACTCTTGTCCAGAAGAACTTACATGAGCAATTAGGGTTAAGTGCCTTGCTCAAGGGCAGATTTTTCACCAAGTCTGCTCGGGGATTCAAACCAGCAACCTTTCGGTTACTGACCCAATCCTCGGCTACCTGCCACCCCACTCTTCAGTAGGGCCAGCCACAGCATACAACATAAGCCTATAACCCAGTGTTTGTTTGTGGTTTTGTCCAACCACAGGTGGAAAACAGATGTCAATAGATGAGTGCTGTAAGGATGGTCGGGACCGGGGCATTGATAACCAGGACTGCACAGCCCTCCCTCTCATCTCCGAGTCCACCACATGCAGGTGACTGAGGCCCCACTACTGGACTTACTGGGCTCTCGTATCCATAGAAATGTCATGATTACAATAGATAGAACATGGATTGTATTTCTATGGTCTTACCTCTGTGCCCATAGTGATAAGTGCTTACCTCAGTATTAGTCCCATGGGTTCATTTAATGCTGTAAAGATAGACTATAGGCCATAATGTGAGATGATTTTACCTTACCCCCGGTCATAAATCCCCAGCCACATTATTGACTTGATATGAGAGCAGGGTACATTACAATAGTAATAATGACAGTAATAACAGCTCTGGTAGTAATATTAGAAGGTGTGTTGCCACAGGTTCAAGGCCAATAAGGAGGAGATCTGTTGCTCAATCTGCTCTCTGGTGGCACATGTATTTACATTGGCTACCCAAGTGATAGAGAATTTGTTCAAATTATAGAGTGAGGGGGGAAGGGTGAGGGTTTTTGGTTGAGTGGGGGGTTGGGTTTAGGGTTTAGAGAGAGGGGTATTGCCAAATCCAGGAAATACCACTGAGGTGAAACTATACTCAAAGAGAGGACTGGAGAGGGGGAAGAACAGGAAGTCAGAGGGATTATTTCAGACACTGAAAAAGAGAAGAAGAGAAAAGAAAAACAGGAGCCCGGTTGTGCCCTTAAAAGGTTCTGCGGAGGCGGCGTGAGTGTGGTTGTAGTTTATAAGGAAAAATAGATAATTTCTGGTAAGAGGGTTGATAAAGACAGAGGCTTTTTGGAGCAAGTTACAGGAGTGGAGTGGAGAGGGGATCTAAGTGCTGTACAGTACTGTATATACACTCAAACTTGTAAAACAGACAATGGATTTCACTCCCTCCCTACAGACAGACAGACCAAACAGACAGACAGACAGACAGACAGAACAGAGACAGACCGGATAGACAGACAGACCAGAGACAGACCAGACAGACCAGAGACAGACCAGAAACAGACCAGACAGACCAGAGACAACCAGGTAGAAAGACAGACCAAAGACAGAGACAGACAGACCAGACAGAGAGACAGGCAGACAGACCAAAGACAGAGACAGACAGACCAGACAGAGAGACAGACCAGAAACAGACCCGACAGAGAGACAGACCAGACAGCCCGGATAGACAGACAGACGGAGCAGACAGACAGAAAGACAGACATACCAGAGACAGACAGACCAAAAACAGAGACAGACAGACCAGACAGAGAGACAGACCAGACAGAGAGACAGACAGACAGACCAAAAACAGAGACAGACAGACCAGACAGAGAGACAGATCAGACAGAGAGACAGACCAGACAGAGAGACAGATCAGACAGAGACAGACCAGAAACAGACCAGACAGAGAGACAGACCAGACAGAGAGACAGACAGACAGACCAAAGACAGAGACAGACAGACCAGACAGAGAGACAGACCAGACAGAAAGACAGACCAGAAACAGACCAGACAGAGAGACAGACCAGAAACAGACCAGACAGAGAGACAGACCAGACAGAGAGACAGACAAACACAAACAGCCCTTAACTTATTAAAGTCCCTCAGAGGAGCAGACCATTGGAGGCAAAGCACAGCAACCCGACTGTTGATGGTCTGATAAAGCTTGTCTACAGTAAAGAGGTGTGCTGCCTGCACTCACTCTCATTTCAGATCTGATTATTTACAGCAGCTGTTTGTCTACAGTAAAGAGGTGTGCTGCCTGCACTCACTCTCATTTCAGATCTGATTATTTACAGCAGCTGTTTGTCTACAGTAAAGAGGTGTGCTGCCTGCACTCACTCTCATTTCAGATCTGATTATTTACAGCAGCTGTTTGTCTACAGTACGACAACCGTTTCTGGTTTTACTGTAAAACGGCTAATCAAGCCTCTCCAACTGGACAGACTGGTCAGAGAGGTGGATATCACTGGTTCTCCAACTGTCTGGAAGTGCTCAGGCATCCTAGATAGGCTGGTTCCACTCCAGACTCAGCCTGGCCTTCCCCCAGAGGAATGTAATTCCAGTAATGTTGTCCAGGAAATAGGGATGCAAAATCCAACCAGGATTTCTGGAAAACCTGGGAATTTTGGGAAAGTAAAAATGTTCAAACCTTATCCAGGAAGTGTTGCAGCTCTGCACCCCTCTGTGACAATCAGGGGGGGAACATCCAATGGGGAGGTGGGTGGGTTTACAATAGTTACGGTAAATCATTGATTGTTAAGTTGGCTTCACTGTACCCATAACAGTGGGTGTGTGGTAAGCCAAATGAAAGCAGTGGTGAATTTACCCAACTGTTAAATTGAAGATTTTATACATAGACAACTTTTTATCCACCTTGAGCTCACACAGGGTTTTCCTTTATCACTCAACCACGTACAGCAGCTGCAGCAGGCAGGACTATGAATAGATCCCTATTAGGCATGCCCAGGGCTCTTCTTAACAGGAAGCACTTTGAGACAGCGCTCTATTCCACTAAGGAGCCCAGTGATGGAGTTCAGAATAAACTGTGTTCCCTGTGTCTTTCCTGTTCCTGTCTGACAGGATAGTACAGGAGCAGTGCTGCGCGACGGTACTGGAGGACTCCATCTGCACAAACGGCATCAACATGGCCAAAGACCAGGGGGGCTGTGACACCCAGTTTCCTGGAAGCACCTGCGAGACCAAGACCGCAAAGGTCTGTGTGTGTGTGTGTGTGATCCTGTTGAGCAGGATGAAACATGTCACTCTGGGGAGAAATGAGGAATGGAGCTTGTTGCTGTCAGGTAGATTATACATTCACATAAGATACTATCTACTACAGGCTCTCTGCCAAGATAGGTGCTCTAGACCCGGCTGTCTTCTTCCTCAGGATCCTACACCACCATATCACTACAACATACTACAGCACATCAAGGCGGCAGTCAAGACCCTTGCAGAGCTTTGCCAAGGGATCCACAGTACATTTGCCCAGAAGAATGAGATCGTTGTTAGTGCAGCCAGCAACATGTCTTAACTTGAACCTCCACCTCCGTGAAATGCAGGTGTTGGCTGATTGCATTAAGGTGTGCTGCATTTTATGAATGGGAGAAAAGAGGTACAGGATGAGTTTAGAATGGGGGATAAACCATAGCATGCTCATTTTCTAGCTCCCTCTAAAATCTCTCAGTACACTACCAGACTACAACCCCACCACCCACATTATGACATCCTCAAGACATGCACACACAGAAGATACAGACACACTCAGACTAGACTCCTCGGTCGTCACTAGTTACCACAGCCACAAAGTAATAAACCCTGCCTATTTGTGATTTTAAACCTAACCCTAACCACAACCACACTGCTAACCTTATACCTAACCCTAAACTTAAATTAAGACCAAAAAGCTTAAGTTTTGATTTCATTAATTTTTATGATATAGCGAATTTGGACTTTGTGGCTGTGGTAACTGGTGGAAACTTGACCCCTCCCCCGAGTCAAGCCCAGACTGTTCCCTTTCAGACGATGGTGATTGGTGAAGTTGTGAAGTGGTGGTGTAATTTTCCTCTGTATGTCCGTCTGGCCAAATGATGCATATTAACACATTGAGTAATTATGTCTATCGTCTGACTCCTCCAGATGTGCTGTGACTGTTGTCTGCTGGGCCGGGCTGCTCAGGAGAAGGGTCTGCCCTGTGACCACAGCCTGTCTCTGGGCTACCAGTGTGGCCTGGTGTCCCGGGCCTGCTGCGATGACGGAGCCCCCGATGTGAAGACCAACACTCTGGGTAAGAGAGGAGGGTAGAAGGAGAGGAGCGTGGAGGGAGAGGAAAGGGTGGAGAGAGAGAGGAATGGGAGGTGTTGTAATAGAGAGGGCAGGGAGGAGGGAGAAGGGGAAAGATGGAGTAGAGTGGAGTGGACTATTTTTAATCGAGTTCTACACTGCCCTCTGGTGGCCATTAGGAGCCTTGGCTCTTGCTGTAGTTTTAGTAAAGACCTCCATTGTCATGACGAATAGTTTCAACACTCTTTGTTTGCAAACAGTTTTTGCCTGTACTGGTGAATATTTGAATTCTTATCCCCCACAGTTCCTGACAAAGACAACGAGGCCCTCACTGGCAAGGATAATCCGTTACTGAATGAGTGCAGTAATGGTACTAACTTCCCCTCCTCACATCACTTTCACATGTTATTAGCTGACTGTCCTCACAGAGAAAGTCAGAAACATAGGTACTCTAACAGAAACAAAAATAATTTACTTTAATGTGCACATTTTCTGTTCTCAACCGGATTAGCGAAGTGTGCACAGGAATGTGTGGGCAACGGCACCTGTGCCTGCTTCAAAGGCTACAAACTCAAACCAGATGGGAAGAACTGTGAAGGTGAGTGGACAGGAGGCAGCAGTCATATCTTGTTGAATAGTAAATGAGGTGGAATAAATCCCTGTCCATCTAGTATCTCCACAGGACTAGGATATCTTACTTCTTAGATACGCCTTCCATGTTATCCTCTCCTCTTCCTCTCTCGCTCTCAGATATAAATGAGTGCCTGCTGGGTGCCAGTAACTGCAGAGGAGGTGAGCGCTGCATCAACACGCTGGGGTCATTTCGTTGCCAAAGAGAGGTCAGCTGTGGTACCGGTTACGAGCTTACCGACAGCAACAACTGCAAAGGTCAGAGGTCGCAACACAACGCCTCCTACAGGGGAGAGGGAATATGTAAAGATCAATATGTATGATTCATACATACATGATAAACTGTAAAACAAATCCATGATAAACTGATAAACATCCGTCCATTAATCGTCTATCCGTCTATCTGTCTGTCTGTCTGTCTGTCTGTCTGTCTGTCTGTCTGTCTGTCTGTCAAATTTACAGTATGTCTGACTTTGACAATGAAGCTATTGTTGAGTATTTATAAGAATACATTTGAATCACATACATTTTAATATCATGTAAATCTGCTGATGCTTTCGTACAACATGTGTTCTTCCCCCAGACATTGACGAGTGTGAGTCGGGCACCCACAACTGCTCCCCGGACTTTATGTGTCAGAACACTCAGGGGTCATTCCGCTGTCGACCCAAGAACCAGTGTGGCGATGGATACATCCAGGATGCCCTGGGCAGCTGCATCGGTGAGCATCAGAACCATGTTACCATGGCAACACATCACCAGGACAGTACATCACCCCATCCATCCCACATATACCCCAAAACACAGTAACTTCAAAGTACAGTCCACAGGGCCCTCCGACATACATACATACAGTTGAAGTCGGAAGTTTACATACACTTAGGTTGGGGTCATTAAAACTAGTTTTTCAACCACTCCACAAATTTCTGGTTAACAAACTATAGTTTTGGCAAGTCAGTTAGGAATTCTACTTTGTGCATGACACGAGTAATTTTTCCAACAATTGTTAACAAACAGATTATTTCACTTATAATTCACTGAAACACAATTCCAGTGGGTCAGAAGTGTACATACACTAATTTGACTGTGCCTTTGAACAGCTTGGAAAATTCCAGAAAATTATGTCATGGATTTAGAAGCTTCTGATAGGCTAATTGACATAATTTCAGTAAATTGGAGGTGTACCTGTGGATGTACTTCAAGGCCTACCTTTTAACCCAGTGCCTCTTTGCTTGACATCATGGGAACATCTGAAGATATCAGCCTCAGAAAAATATTGTAGACCACCACAAGTCTGGTTCATGCTTGGGAGCAATTTCCAAACGCCTGAAGGTTCTACGTTCATCTGTACAAACAATAGTATGCAAGTATAAACACCATGGGACCACGCAGCCCTCATACCGCTCAGGAAGGAGACGTGTTCTTCCTCCTGGAAATGAACGTACTTTGGTGCGAAAAGTGCAAATCAATCCCAGAACAACAGCAAAGGACCCTGTGAAGATGCTGGAGGAAACAGGTAGAAAAGTATCCATATCCACAGTAAAACGAGTCCTATATCGACATAACCTAAAAGGCCGCTCAGTAAGGAAGAAGCCACTGCTCCAAAATTGCCATAAAAAAGCCAGACTACGGTTTGCAACTGAACATGGGGACAAAGATCGTACTTTTTGGAGAAATGTCCTCTGGTCTGATGAAACAAAAATGGCACTGTTTGGCCATAATGACCATCGTTATGTTTGGAGGAAAAAGGGGAGGCTTGCAAGCCGAAGAACACCATCCCACCCGTGAATCATGGGGGTGGCAGCATCATGTTGTGGAGGTGCTTTGCTGCAGGAGGGACTGGTGCACTTCACAAAATAGTTGGCATCATGAGGATGGAAAATTATGTGGATATATTGAAGTAACATCTCAAGACATCAGTCAGGAAGTTAAAGCTTGGTCGCAAATGGGTCTTCCAAATGGACAATGACCCCAATCATACTTCCAAAGTTGTGGCAAAATGGCTTAAGGACAACAAAGTCAATGTATTGGAGCTCTGTCAGGAGGAATGGGGCAAAATTCACCCAAATTATTGTGGAAGCTTGTGGAAGGCTACCCAAAACGTTTGACCCAAGTTAAATCATTTAAAGCCAATGCTACCAAATACTAATTGAGTGTATGTAAACTTCTGACCCACTGGGAATGTGATGAAATAAATAAATGCTGAAATAATTCACTCTCTCCTCTATTATTCTGACAGTTCATATTCTTAAAGTAAAGTGGTGGTGATCCTAGCTGACCTAAGACAGGAATTCTTTACTCGGATTAAATGTCAGGAATTGTGAAAAACGGAGTTTAAATGTACCTGGCTAAGGTGTATGTAAACTTCCGACTTCAACTGTACATGACATATGTATAACCTCTGACCTCTACCCCAGACATCAATGAGTGTCTGGCCCAGACTGGGCCTTGCCACCCTGGCCAGTCGTGTATGAACACGGTAGGCTCCTTCACCTGCCAGAGGAACTCTGTCAACTGTGGCCGGGGATACCACCTAAACGACAACGGCAACCGCTGCGTGGGTACGTACGGCTGCCTCACTTACGTACTGAGGCCTCATCGCTCCAGTCTGGGCATAAGGCCCCCTCAAGGTCCCTGTCCTGTGCTATAGAAGACAACCTCAACATCTCCTGGAACCACATTCACCTCCTTTGCTTAGCATTAGGAATCTTACACTGTAGCCTACATTTCCATGTATTTCTCGTGGCCTCGCTATCTCTCTGCATACCGATGCGTTTTTTTTCTTCCTGTAATATCTTGTGATCTCTCTCTCTTTGCCCTGGTGTAGATATTGATGAGTGTAAAGGTCCTGATGGAGAGTGTGCAGGCCATGGCTGTATCAACCTGGTAGGATCGTTCCGTTGTGAGTGTAAGATTGGCTTCATCTTCAACAGCATCAGCCGCGTCTGCGAAGGTACATACTGACTTCTTACTCCTTGTAGTTACCTAGTAGTTACAGGACAGTGTCGTGTTAGTTGACATAAGCAGGACACCAACAGTCTTGACTGTTTATGACATCTGGTATGTCATCGTAATCACAGCGTTATGTAGGTCTTATGACAAAGGGTTAAAAAATATATTTAAAAAATTAATTGCCAGTTGGGGAACCCTGCTGTAGATATTCAACTTAGTGTCCTTTTCTTCTGTGTCTTAGATATCAATGAGTGCAGGCACTACCCTGGGCGCCTCTGTGCCCACAAGTGTGAGAATGCCGTGGGGTCCTATAAGTGCAGCTGCACCCAAGGCTTCAAGCTGGCCAGCGACGGCAGGAACTGTGATGGTAAGGCAGTCTTCCAATGTTAAGAGTTGTTTAAATCTGAGCTTCCCTCATTGGCCATCTCTTGTTTTGCCTTACTGAGGTTTGTGGTCATGTGTTTTATAGATGTATCTCTCGCTCTCTCTCTCTTTCTCTCTCTCTCTTTGTCTCTCTCTCACACTCTCTCTCTCACTCTCTCTTTGTCTCTTACTCTCTCTCTCTCTCTCTCTCTCTCTCTCTCTCTGTCTCTCTCTCTCTCTCTTTCTCTCCTGGCTATAGATGACTAGTTTTATCTAACTGAGTTACATTGTTGTGTGTAGATCTAAACGAATGTGAGAGCAGCCCTTGCAGTCAAGAGTGTGCCAACGTGTACGGCTCCTACCAGTGCTACTGTCGCCGTGGCTACCAGCTCAGTGACAGGGATGGCATCAACTGTGAAGGTAGGAGATGCTAAAACACATCTAATGAGCCATAGCCTATGGTGTAACCTAATCAGGAGCCCCATTACACAGGTATTATTTGATTCGACTTCCTGTACCCTTTACATCCTCTATTGTTTGATCTTTGACCTTATCTCCAGACATTGATGAGTGTGCCTTGCCCACCGGGGGTCACATCTGCTCCTACCGCTGCCACAACACCCCCGGGAGCTTCCACTGCAACTGCCCCGCCACCGGCTATACTCTGGCCCCCAATGGACGCAGCTGCCAGGGTAAGTCCTCGCTCCTTATGGGGATGTAGGGGTCCTCAGCAGGGGGGTTATGGTCATTCTTCAGATCAGAAGACAAATACCAGTAAAGATGGCAGGTAGCCTAGCGGTTAAGAGCATTGGGCCAGTAACTGAAAGGTTGCTGGTTTGAATCCCTGAGGTGAAAAATATGTCGATGTACCCTATGTACCTTTGAGCAAGCAACATAACCCTAATTGCTCCTGTAAGTTGCTCTGGATAAGAGCGTCTGCGGGAGTGAATAAAATGTAACAGTGATGATTCTGGGAACCAAACTTCCGTAATGAGTAACCTTGCCTGATACCTGAAGACTTGCACTATCTCCCCGAGCTAATGCCTATAGGCTTTAGCTCAGCGGTCTCGTGACACGCAGCGGACGAGGTTTGAACCTAGGTTTCATGTTTAAAATATAGGATTTAAAATGTTTGTGGTTCTGAATTGATTAATTTCTCTTCCTGTCCAGATGTTGATGAGTGTGTGACAGGGACACACACCTGCTCTGAGACAGAGAGCTGCTTCAATGTACAGGGTGGATTCAGATGCTTGTCCTTTGAGTGTCCGCCAAACTATCGCAGAGCGGGAGAGAAGTGAGTACCTACCTACCTACCCGAGGACTCTCTCTCAAGTACTGGGGCTATACAGTATACCGGTTTTTAGTTCACAGTATCCCAAGGTCCCCAGGTATGGAGTTCTCAGTTAAGTTGTCATTGACCAAGGCGGATGACTTTATGTAACTCCTTGTTAATCAGGAGAAGAACTCTTTTCACACTACTGAGCCAAACCGAGTGCAGTCAAGCCGAGCATTACTGGGCTGGTCTGGCTCCGCAATGTGAAAGGAAAAATATCCCAGCCAGCACAGTATGGTCAGGTCCTAAAGTGTGGATCAGGCACAAGTTATTTTATGGCCCCTGCTCTACAGTGTATACACAACCCCAACTCCAACCCCTACCTCTCTATTGAAGCTGTGCATGCCCAATGTTGACTCTTAATGGCTTCAGTTTTAGGGTTCAGTCAAAGGCATGTTCTGTGAAGGCAGTCGAATGACAAAATGTAATCCTTTCCTTGAGATGTTCTTGCATGACCCTACAGGGGGCAGTGTGACACATGCTGGTCCACAGAAACACATGAGGCTGACTTTGTCCCTACCCACCTAGCCCCACACAGCTAGCAGCATGCCATGCACGGCAAATCAAACTTATACCTCTCTTTTGTTCTCTGTTTGTTCTATCTGTCCGTCTTTGTCTTGTCCTGTCCTGTCTCTGGCCCCTGTCTCTCCTTACAGTCGTTGTGAACGCTTGCTTTGCAATCAGACTAGCGAGTGCCTGGCCTCGCCTCTGAGAATAACCTACTACCACCTCACCTTCCCCACCAACATCCCTGTGCCCACCAACGTCTTCCGCATGGGCCCGTCCAACACCGTGCCCGGAGACCATGTTCAGATTGCCATCGTCGGCGGCAACAAGGGCGACTTCTTCGGCACGCAGAGAGTGCCCTCTGGTGGCGAGATGGCTGTGACGCGGCCCATCACTGAGCCGCAGGACTTTGAGCTGTCTCTGGAGATGAGACTGCTGCGTTACGGCACCACCAGCACCTACCTAGCCAAAGTCCTGGTGTTTGTTGTCCAGGAGCAGCCTATCCTACCATATAACGCTATCCCTGAGTAGAGGGTAGTAGCATATAGCAACAAGAATACGGCAACAACAATAACAGCCAAAAAAGAGCAAACACTGCCATGATCAGCAAGCACAAACACAGATGACATAGACCAGAAGCAGCATTCTGTCATTTGTCTCCTTGTTTTTGGTCCTTTTGTAGTTTTTGTGATTACTGTAGCTAAGTATAGCCCTGCAAAATAGGCCAAATGTCATGTACTCACTTGGAGGTACAGCATTTGAATAGCAGCTAGGTGGCGCTCTAGGGCAGGGTATTGAGGTAGTGGCCTGGGGATGCCTATTGATTACTGTATGTAATGGTGTAGTCTGGAGTCCTACAGGATCTTATGGCTGATTTGTTTCATGAAATGTGTTCTATTAAAATTGGACTAGACACAATAGACGTTCAATCCGGATATATTTTTTTAACATATGTTTTGTGGACAGCACCAGAGATCTCATTTTTTATTAGAATATTACATAGCTGGGGGAACTATGACCTGTAAAGCATGTATGCACTTCATGTTTGGGGTAAGTTTATGTGGTTGGTGAAAACATATTTTCAGTGGCATAGGTACATCTCTTGAATAGAACTGTGATATTCCAGTAGGTGAGTATCAGTGTTTTAAATAGCATAGTAAATAGCATTTTAAACAGCATATTAGCACTGTCAAGTCATAGTTGATTTGGTGGAAGCAGTTAATTGGTGGATCCACATCCTTCTAATGTGGTCTCACATCCTGACCTAGCCCACTTGATATTTTAGGAATAATGTGAAATGCACATATTGCACTGCGTACTGCGGGTGTAAAATCAAGCAGACAGTGACTCAAAGGCAAGCCAGAGTAAGTGACAGGCAAGGGGATGCAGTCGTGGAAGACTAGGAAAAATGCAAGGCACAGAGATAGAGTAGAAATAGCCGAAACATGCTGTTAGGCCACTAGTCAGAGCCTGCCTGGGCTGCGGCTTACAATAACTGTAAATTCAACCATGGGTCCCAGGTTCCTCCCGACCTGTCAGGGCAGTAAGGATGCACCTGTCTAGTTGGGAAATCCATCAAATAAAACATGGTGGTCTGTGCACAGCTACAGATATAGTATCTTCATTTGATCACCCTGTTGCAGGAGAACATTCCTGTAACTCAGGAAATGTAAAACCTGTAGTGTATTTGAGGTTTAAAAAGGCTTTTGAAGTTTGTAATTTCCACTTTGAGATTTCAGACTTGATTTTTCCTTGTGAAAAATGTATCAACCTCTTCAAAAATGTCCATTAATTATAATCCACAAAATTATTCACATTTCCTGTTGCTGCAAGATTAGTTTCCTTCTGTAGCAAACTGGCTCAAATGAAGATCATACATCTGTAAAGCACAATTTGTTTTTTTCTCTACTCTGACAGTGAGTTATGGGGATCTGGGTTCTGGCTGGTGGTCTGAACAATTTGTGGCGGAGCAACATCACCGCTTGGAGAATGAATGATGCCCTGCAGTGTTTGTGTTGGGGCGTTATCAATCTACTGACTATAAATAATAATTACCCCAAAAATAAAAGGACTTTGCAGCGCTTGACCAGAGGACTTCCATTCCATCCAACAGTCTGTTTTCCTTTCTGGTCTTGAAGTATTGTTTTTTTCTGTAGGGCTGGGTCTCTCTGGGCCACGTGAGGTGAAGAGAGAGATGAGAGGATAGGGGACTACAAGGGCCCTCCTGTGGCACCCACAACCCCCCCCCCCCCCCCACACACACACAAAGGGCATAATTAGCCCTTCTCTCTACTTGCTGTCTAGTCTTTGATGTACCCTGCTCTGTGTGAGGGCCAGTTCACCCTGGGTCATTATAATCTTGTAAATTCACTTTGTGGCCTAGTGGAGCAGAGCGTTCACGCCATCCTCCAGGGCCTGCTCTCTCCTCTCGCTGCTGCAGGCTGAGGTATTATAAACTAGAAGAACATTTGCGGCTTTGGCCTGAACCAAAGCAAAACTTGTACCCTGGCGTTAATTGCTAATTACAAGCCCCTGACTTTTTGTCAGGGGCTTTTCCACTCTCTCCATGAAAGGAGCTGTGCAACCCGAGCCGGGTTCTGGCCTGGGGTTCTGGCCTGGGGTTGAGCTGCAGCCTATAGGCCCCACGAGGAGAGACAGAGAGCCATGATGTAGCTATATTATACATTACACTGGAGCAGTGGTGGACGTTCATTGGACCCTATACATGGTACTCTTGGGAACCAGAGCCAAATCATGTATGCACTGGCCAGCTACTTGTCTGTTGGTATTACCTTGCATAACCTTCCTTTTCAATCCCATCCACACCAGACATTATCAACTGTATAAGCTGCATGTATGGTATTTTGTCTGTTTAGAATAGGCTCATGGAGAAGCAGAGTTCGTTCGGGAGAGCATGGCACATCCCCACCAAGCAGAGGAGATTATGGCTGACGTTGAGTTGTAGAATTTGTCTTGATATGTTTCGTAACCAGGACCTCCCCAGGGCATTGATGATTTAAATAGAGGTCTCTGTCCCTGGTGCTTGTGGGTGAAAGCCTGCTGAAAAGCAGTTCCTCTCAGATTGCAGGACAGGTTCCTGGCAGCATAGCAGCCCTGTTGCTGTAGGCATGTGGGTGGGTGGCATTTGTTTCAGCGAGGTCTCCCCTCACCCTAAGCTGCCACTGATTAGATTGTGAAATAAACAGAGTCTTAAATAATGGGATGAGAGCAGCTCGGAGCGCTTGGGGAGTTGTCTAGTCATGTTCTTCACAATTTAGGAGAATTTTAGAACCCCCCTTGTCCCATAAATTCTCCTCAAGAGATTATCTGATATGAAGCCGGGGACACGCTCAACAAATCCAAATATTTTGCTGCGAGCAACTCATGCATCATTCTCTCCTCATAGTATTTCATATTTCACTTCTCTTCTCCCCACACAACACAACCAGTGCATCAGAAACCAAACCATCAATGGCTACCAGAGCCTCCACTAGCCAGCTACACTCTGGCTACTGTGTGATCTTTGGCTGTCGTTGTTTTATCATTCTTGCTAGCCACATACAGTACCGATGTTTTTGATGTAGAATCCAGCATCCAGCATCCCCGCTGTAGTTGGACAGATCGTGTTTGTGTAGCGGTTGTTCCACAGGGTCTGCTGAGTTCTTGATTGTGCAGTGCACATCTCCCTTGGAATAGGATGCCCTGTCATTTGAGCTTCAGGGGAGGAACCGAAGGCGGTTTGTGCCTTAGGCTTTTTATAATCTCTCTCTAAAGGTCAGAAGTTGTGTGTGTGCATTTGTGTGTGTCCTCTCTCACCAGGGCAAGGGTCGAGCGCTCAGACACCGTCCGCTGTGTGAAGTCGTGCCAGCCCAATGACATCAGCTGTGTCCTGGACCCTGTACACTCCGTCTCCCACACTGTCATCTCCATGCCTACCTTCAGGGAGTTCACCAGGCCTGAAGGTAGGGGTGATCTCTTATGCACTTATGTAGATTACAGCACACTTTTTTTTACATCCAATGTTTTTTTTATCACTGACAGCATGTTATGTGAAAACATACTTGTAAGTATATTCCTTTTTATATTACCTTGTTGTCCAAAACCTATTGACCAAAAAAGCCTGTGATAGACTAGCCTCCTGTCTAGGGGGTGTGCTTATACATCAAGCTGCCTCACACTACATAATGAGGAGTTAGGCTCCTGCTCCTATGAGCTGAAATCCAAGGCTTTTGCAAGGCTACTTACTTACTTGCCCAAAATAAGCTAATGAATTAATTCCTTTGAAAACAACCTATGTGGCATCATTATGAGTCAGAAAAAGTTATTGCACCAAACACCTTAGTTAGATGTAAAATTGAGAAATACTGCACCAAACACCTTAGTTAGATGTAAAATTGAGAAATACTGCACACAACACCTTAGTTAGATGTAAAATTGAGAAATACTGCACACAACACCTTAGTTAGATGTAAAATTGCACAACTAGAACATCCTCAGCAACAGATTTCTCAAGATTTTTTAGATTGATTCTGAGAAAGTGAAATAGGCTTCCTCGTCTACAGGGCCCAATTTTTTTTAACCTTTATTTAACTAGGCAAGTCAGTTAAGAACAAATTATTATTTTCAATGACAGCCTAGTGGGTTAACTGCCTGTTCAGGGGCAGAATGACAGATTTGTACCTTGGCAGCTCGGGGGTTTGAACTTGCAACCTTCCGGTTACTAGTCCAACGCTCTAACCACTAGGCTACCCTGCCGCCCCAAACATCATTAACCAAATGTGGAATCGGTCAGAAAACAAACCTCCAAGACTGAAATTTGGTTTCTCTAATGGGCAACATTAGTGGCTCTTTAAGAGTGTTGTTGACAGTGTAGTGGTAATTCATGCATCAGACACTTCCTCCTTAACATTCAATATATATATATATATATGAGCTGTGTGCATTCAAACCCTGGGGGACAAGGTTGGTGTGCTGGTGACACCGTTAAGTGTTGCCTAGCCGCTAGACCAAAACCGATGTCTAAGTGTCACTTAGGATGGATCTGACTGACTGACCACTGTAATCACACCCATACAAACCGAGACAAACTTAGTCCTACAAACTTAGTCCTTAGTCTTCATCCTCAACTTCATGGGAAGTTAAGTCCTTGTTGTTTCTCATAAGCTCCTCGTCGGGGTGTTTAGGACTTGCAGGCCAACAGCACTGAACAGCCATCATCCCTGTCATGACCCCCTCTGCACACAATAAACCCAGAGCTTAGCTGCCTCCCATTTGATTGTCTTCCTCCGAGGAGAAGTTGGCACGAGCCTGGCCGTTTCAATCCCAGCCTGATTATAAGGGTTTAAAGCCCTGTAAAGCTCTTTAGTCTCTAATTGTTATCTTCTTCCAACAGAGATAGTTTTCCTGAGAACCATGTCGATGGCGCACTCCTCCCCCCACATCAGCTCCGACATCGTGTTCGACATCCTGGAGGGAAATGTCCAGAATTCCTTCGACATCGTCAAACGTGAGGAGCACGGCATAATCGTGGGTGAGTGGAAAGAAAGAAGGAGCGAAGGGATGCAGCCAACTAAGCCATATGCCATTTGACTTGAGTTGAGAGCTGAGTAACTCATCAAGTCACAAGGGTCAAATAACAATAGCAGGCAATCACTAGTCCCGAGGCCTCCCTGGATAGACGTTCAAACAAGCTCTTTTCTGACCTAATTTTGCATTGTGTTTTTTAAATATACAAACCAAACGCATGTGTGTGTCTCCATGTGAGAGCTGAGTGGGGAGAAGAAGAAGAAGAAAGAGAAGCTTTGGTTTGAGAAGCATGAAATTCTCCATCATAAGGATGCTCCCGTGACACAAGTACATCTGACAATCACTTCCAATGCCATTTGCACCTTAAGCTGTCCTTTGGGTTGTCCTCGGAGACCAATGAAGGACGACTTTCTCTTCTTTCTCCACCAAACATTTTGGCTTCTGTTTGTTCCACTTTTCTGCACCATTTAATTCACTTCCTGCCCGCCATGTTTTTCCTTTCCTTAAGCAACAAAAAGCCCTTCTTCTCCTCAACAGATTATTGTGGCTACGATGTACAGAGATGGCTTATATTTTTGCATATGAAGAAGTCTGGATGGGCATAATATATTTTCATGTGCGTGTGTAAATTTATATGACGAATATCAGTCCTTTTTAGGGTTGCAAAATGAGGATTTATTACTGGTGTCTGTAAAAATCTCTGGCCCTCTGTTTTGCCTTATCACATGCAAAATATATGAAATAATATTATTTTAAAATAAAAATATATAATGACAGAGCTGTAAAACATTATCCTAAATGTACAACCATTGACGTTTGATATGAGGGTTTCAGCATGAAATATCCTTTTAACACACGTATTTATTTCACCATGTCAATATGTATTTGTTGTCAATGTTTCGCCGTCAAACTGGTGGCAGTTGTGAACACAGTCAATAGTTGGAAGAGTTGCAGAGTTGATTGAAAATAATGCCTTATTACATTTACATTTAAGTCATTTAGCAGACGCTCTTATCCAGAGCGACTTACAAATTGGTGCATTCACCTTATGACCTCCAGTGGAACAGTAGTGCATCTAAATCTTTTCAGGGGGAGGGGGGGGTGAGAGGGATTACTTTATCCTATCCTAGGTATTCCTTAAAGAGGTGGGGTTTCAGGTGTCTCCGGAAGGTGGTGATTGACTCCGCTGTCCTGGCGTCGTGAGGGAGTTTGTTCCACCATTGGGGGGCCAGAGCAGCGAACAGTTTTGACTGGGCTGAGCGGGAACTGTACTTCCTCAGTGGTAGGGAGGCGAGCAGGCCAGAGGTGGATGAATGGGTGACTTATTGATTAGATGCTTTTTTCATTAATTAGGCTATTTATTTTTGAACCATATGGTCTATATATTAGAAACTCATGGACAATATGGACACAGAACAAATGAATACTATATATGAATAACGTTTTTAAAAGTTATTCAAGTATAAATTACCAAAGTTACGATAAATTCCTGTATATTCCGGAAACTTTGGTAAATTACCGGTAGCTGTGCAACGCTAGTCCTTATACAGACTTTGAGATAGTAATGGTACCCTACTTAACCCGGCAATCAAGGATCAGATCCAAGTCTGTTGCTGTAGATCAGAGAAGAGAGGAGCCTTGGTGGGTGTGACTGCATGTGGAGCCTCTGTAGTGTAGGAGCACATCCCTTTAGCCTCCACTGGTCTGGTGAGGATCCAGCGCTGCTCACTGTGTCTGGGGGAGATGAACCGAAGCCTGGCTCCAGGAGGATGGGGGTGTTCTCGGCCCGGGGATGACGCATAGCCTGGATGTTATTGTTTTGGCTCTGCGATGGGAGGATGGAGGGATGCGGGCAGTGGAAGGAGAGAGTGAGAGATACACACTGTGCTGATGGATGAAAGGATGGCCTGTCACTACGTACCACACAAGGCTGCTGAGGGGAGGACGGCTCATGATAATGGCAGGAACGGAGTCAATGGAATGGCATCCAAACACATGGAAACCATGTTTTTGATGTACTTGATACCATTTCACTAATTGCCGTACCAGCCATTACCACAAACCGGTCCTCCCCAAATAAGGTGCCACCAACCTCTTGTGCTACGTACATCTGTCTCTTCCCAGAATGGAGATTATTAGTCTAACAACCATACAATACCCACTGGGCACAGATGTCAATTCTCAATGTCTATTACACATTGGTTCAATGTAATTACATTGAAATGACGTGGAAACAACGTTGATTCAACCAGTGTGTGCCCAGTGGGTAGAGTACAGATACCATCTTTTGAGTTTTGTGGTTATCATTTTGTTACTGGGGTAACGGGGAAGGGGTATAATTGGGGTGGGGGGTGGCGGGGGTATAATTGAGCTACCCTTTGGTACTTTGGTACTTGGGACTTACGTCACCCATCCTCAGAAGTTTAACGTGTGTGCATGTTTGTGAGAGAATGTGTGTGACTCTCTCTCTCTCTGTCTCTCTCTGTCGCTCTCTCCCTCTCTCTCTCTGTGTTTGTGTGTGTATGTGTGTGTTCGTGCATGTGCAAGAGAGAGTGTGTGTACGAATATGTGCAGAAGTAATCCTGGGCCCTAGTGATTCATGTGGTTAAATGTATTGTTCCATTTCCCCACACCAACCCTCAGTGTCTCGTCGAGCATTTGAACACTTTAAATGGCTACCACATGAAAGGCTTCGCTGCCTTGTTTGTGAGGAGGCTCTTCTCTCCCAAACCCTTGGGGTGCTTATTGGATGCAGCTCTTGCATGTTAGCCATAGTCGTCCATGTTGAGTGGCTCTGCTGACGAGGCTTTGGTCAATAACTGTCTGCTGTGAAGTCTGGTGTCCATGTCGTGATCAGCTATAGGGTTTGGTTTATTCAACTCAGTGGTGGTGCTCCGCGCTGGTTCCTTTGGCTGGTGGCTGTGGCTTAGCTCTGTAGCTAGCTGACGTGTAAACTATCTGTAAGAGTTGCATATGAATCTACTTTATGAACAAGAGGAAAATCCTCCTTTATATTCACCAATAGCGCTTTTAATAGACTGACCGCTTTGACCAGGGTAAGCCGTTTAAGTTTGGTACACTGCTACTTTGGGAGAATGATTGAGTTTGTTCTCTGTTTCACACGCTGACGCACAGTCTTACCCATACACACACACATACACACACACACACACAGACGCACAGTCTCACCCATACACATACACTGACGCACAGTCTTACCCATACACACACACACACACTGACGCACAGTCTTACCCATACACACACACACACACTGACGCACAGTCTCACCCATAAACACACACACACTGACGCACAGTCTCACCCATACACACACACACACACACACTGATGCACAGTCTCACCCATACACACACACACTGTCTATACAACAAGTCACACACTGCGAGAGAGCCACACAACTCTTCCCTAGTCATCCATCAGTGTCACGCGAGAGGTTTTCCCAGCTCTGTCACGTCTGGGTGACAGCCTTGACAGCCAGCCGCATCTGTGCAAACACAACAGCCCGTCAACGCTTGGGGAAAACATGATCACAACCAATCATACACTCACAGAATCCAATGTCCTGGAGCCCAGTGACTAGCCTAGCACCACGTACAGCCAGGACCACACAGCAGATGTCTTACTGAGTCTTACAGCCCTCCAGGTAGAGCTGAAGTAGATCCAGCTTGGTGGTATGTCATCACTAAGACAACATCTCTGGCACATCAGATGATGCATATTGGGAAAGACAAACAGTGAGAGAAAAGGTATGCATTACTCAGACTCTTTTGCACTGTCATCTGATTAGGGCAGACTGTTTGATGACGACGTTTGTTTGAAGGGACATGGTGATAATAGGATGATTGATTCTGGCAGCCAGCCAGAACTGCAGAGCTACTCCCTTTAAAAACAACAGTTCTGTGGTCTACAGCACGAGGAGCAGGTGGTCCGGAATCAGGGGCTTTCCTGTGATGCAGCATGCAGTGGTGGTGGTGGTGGTGTGTGTGTGTGTGTGTGTGTGTGTGTGTGTGTGTGTGTGTGTGTGGCGTGCTACAGATTGGTGGTGGTCTCTCCATTTGTCTCCATGGTGTTGGTGGTTCCCCCTGTTTGACTTTGTCTGCCCAGCCACGCTTTCACAGTGGGATTAATATTGTCTTAACAACACTCCCAGTGAACGCATGGTGTGGATGGACTGAGCTCACGTCATGCTCCTGTTAGCAGGCAGAGGTAGCTATGGTTTGAATGGGTCTGTGGGTGGGACTTGGGCTGTGACTGTGGGTGGGAATGGGGTTGAGCTAATGTAGCATCGTGTGAAATATGTGGGAGAAGAATAAGGATAAGGATGGATGCTAGAAGAAGTAGCATCTTCTTCACAGAAGGGCAAAACTTTTTCCTCTGGCCACCGTGAGAGTGGGGAAGTGAGCAAACCATCACAGGCAAGTTCCTAAACCTCATCCTTTGGTGAATCTGGTATGTTCCGTTAGTAAATCAAACCTTCCGTCAATGGGCCACTTACTGGACTGAAGACTGAGACGCCACAGCAAGATTCCAACCATTCTAGAACACAGGTAGAAATATGCCTCTGTGCTTTTGAGTTATACACAGATAATATGAAAGGCCTATTTACGATGTCATTGGCACAGAGGTGACAGGCTCACCGTGTCCATTAGCTCCATGAATGAAGGAGTGAGCTCACTGTCTGTGTCTGGTCAGGTACTTTGTGCTGGTGGCGGTCAATGGAGCCGTTCACAGCAGCTGGTGGAATTTGGACCTGGTGTGTCAGAGCAGGTGTTAAGGACACAGTGGGGCTTGAGGCTCTAGTCTAGGTATGCTTCCTAAATTGCACCTTATTAGTTACCTGGTCGAAAGACAAGTAATGCTCTATATATGGAATAGGGTGACATTTCAGACAGACTCTAGCTTGTGGTTGAGTGTATTAGAATGAAGGGAGCTAAGGACAGAAATCTGCAGATTATATAGTGTGATAAGCAGAGAAAGCCTCCTCGCGGCAGAGAGAGAGAGACAGAGAGAGAGAGGTTGTCTGTCTGTCAGGGGATGATCATGAATTATGACATGGAATCAGCAGGCCCACCAGAGCGGGCCAAGCCCATGAGGAATCCCTGCCTGCCTGTCACTGAGGGGATTAGTACAGCTAATCAAAACAATGTCTTCTCCACCCGACAACCCCACAGCATAGCAAAACACACAAGGTCTTCTCTTCCCGGGGTGGTCTACACTGATGTTTGATAGTGTTACACGTCACATGCACAAACAGAATGTACAGTGCATTCGGAAAGTAGTCAGACCCCTTGACTTTTTCCACATTATGTTACGTTATAACCTTATTCTAAAATAGATGAAATTGTTTCCCCCCCCATCAATCTAACTACAATACCACATAACATATTTGTAGAAAATGTTGCACATTTATAAAAAATATCACATTTACATAAGTATTCAGACCCTTTACTCAGTACTTTGTTGAAGCACCTTTGGCAGCGATTACAGCCTTGAGTCTTCTTGGGTATGAAGCTGCAAGCTTAGCTCATCTGTATTTGGGGAGTTCCTCCCATTCTTCTCTGCAGATCGTCTCAAGCTCTGTCAGATTGGATGGGGAGCATGGCTGCTCAGCTATTTTCAGGTCTCTCCAGAGATAGGGTTCAAGTCTGGGCTCTGGCTGGGCCACTCAAGGACATTCAGAGACTTGTCTCGAAGTCACTCCTGTGTTGTCTTGACTGTGTGCTTAGGGTTGTTGTCCTGTTGGAAGGTGAACCTTCGTCCCCAGTCTGAGGTACCGAGCACTCTGGAGCAGGTTTTCATCAAGGATCTCTCTGTACTTCGCTCCTTTCATCTTTCTCTCGATCCTGACTAGTCTCCCAGTCCCTGCTGCTGAAAAAACATCCCCACAGCATGATGCTGCCACCACCATGCTTCACCGTAGTGATTATGCCAGGTTTCTTCCAGATGTGATGCTTGGCATTCAGGCCAAAGAGTTCAATCTTGGTTTCATCAGACCAGAGAATCTTCTTTCTCAAGGTCTGAGAGTCCTTTAGGTGACTTGTGGCAAACTCCAAGTGGGCTGTCATGTGCCTGTTACTGAGGAGTGGCTTCCGTCTGGCCACTACCATAAAGGCCTGATTGGTGGAGTGCTGCAGAGATACTTGTCCTTCTGGAAAGTTATCCCATCTCTACAGAGGAACTCTGGAACTCTGTCAGAGTGACCATCAGGTTCTTGGTCAACTCCCTGAACAAGGTCCTTCTCCCTGATTGCTCAGGTTTGGCCGGGCGGCCAGCTCTAGGACGAGTCTTGGTGGTTCCAAACTTCTTCCATTTAAGAATGATGGAGGCCACTGTGTTCTTGGGGACCTTCAATGCTGCAGACATTTTTTGGTACCCTTCCCCAGATCTGTGCCTCAACACAATCCTGTCTCTGAGCTCTACGGACAATTCGTTCGACCTCATAGCTTGGTTTTTGCTCTGACATGCACTGTCAACTGTGGGACCTTATGTAGACAGGTCTGTGCCTTTCCAAATCATGTCCAATCAATTGAATTTACATCAGGTGGACTCCAATCAATTTGTAGAAACATCTCAAGGATGATCAATGCAAACTGGATGTCTCATAGAAAAGGGTCTGAATACTTATGTAAATAAGGTTTTTTATTTTTTATAAGTTTGCAAACATTTCTAAAAACCTGTTTTTGCTTTGTCATTATGGGGTATTGTGTGTAGATTGATGAGGAAGAAAACGTATTTAATACATTTTAGAATAAGGCTGTAACGTAACAAAATGTGGAAAAAGTCAAGGGGTCTGAATACTTTCCGAATATATATATATATATATATATATATATATATATATAATATATACATACACTGTGTGCCTACACCCCCCCCCCCCCCTCCCCACACACACACACATACTGTACACACACATTGACACACCATTGATTCTTGCTGTAAGTGTATACAAATCATTTGTCATACATAGCTAGCTATGTACTTTTCTTCCTCCCCTTTGCTTTCCACTTGATTTGTATTGACTTGTTCATCATCCCTCCCAAGTATCTCCACAGCCACGCTGCTACATTTTCACTTTTATTTTGAATATTTATATTTGACTAATTTATTATCACTTTATCTACACTGTATGTCTTTTTGACTAATACAGATAAAAGGTATCAGGAGATTCTGGCATAACGTATCTGTTTATCAAAAATGGATCCAAAAAAGGATATACGCGTGTTGAGGAATCTGTTTCCAAGTCTACCAAATCCAGCATCATCTTTGACATTGGATGTTTTAATGCCGTGTTTTGAGATGTAGATTGAGTGCTATCGTCTACTGTGTCCGGTGGTTAGGTTACTGTATAAGGTCACTTTTATTACGATGTGAAGGTCACGATGGAGATAATGCTACATGGGCAATTCCACGGAAACGGAGTGAATAATAATAACAATAATAATGTACAAAAACACATTTACTTGAAGAACAGTGCAGATTGGTTTGGTAAAGTTTGGTAACAGAATGACAGTTTGTGCGGTTTGTTCTGTCATTCTGTTACCGAACTTTGCATCTGTCTCAGCATCATTCTGTTACCTTGAAATGTGCCCATATGCTACTATATCATCAATGTTACTCATTCATCAAACAACCACTGAAAATAGAAAGTCCAAGAAAAGCTAAATTCTTTTCCTTCCAGCTAGCAACTTTTTCAATGATGTCACAACAGTGGAGAAGGACTACATGCGTCCAGCACGGTCCCACGGTTCATTTGGGAGAGATCTGTAACTATGACTCAGTCATCGCTAATTGACCTTGAAATACCAAACCACACAACAGACCGGGGGTGTGCAGCTCTCACGTCCCCTTTGGAGTGGTCAGGAGCTATACCAAACACACAAGAAAGGCCAGTCAGGCCCGTGCCCTATGGTCCGGTCCCCAAGGAGCCTGTATGCTAATCCTAGGCTTCCCTCAGAGCGGACAGGGCCTGGGCCTGGGAAAAGCCGTGCTCTGCCTGGCCCCTTTCCAATGGTTTTACAGCACTATGCATGCATCACACCACGGCCAGCGTGTGATTATACAATAATGTGGCAAGGCCGACGCATACTTTGTTTTCTGGTGTTAAACGCGTTCATTTAGGATTTTGTCATACACTTCCTCGCCGAGTTGTAGAAACCAGAAAACCCTGAAATTGTACTGTTTACATGTAACCCTTCAATATTGTAGCTCTCGCAGCCATAGAGGATGACAAATGCCTCCTGGCATTTGCTTCATTTTGTTTTGTGGCAGTGTCGTCTCGCGCTTCTACCATGCATTTAAGGTTATTTTCTAATTACGGGCTATTTTATGGTGTGGTGGAATGTTCTGGGGAACAGGGTGTTTGTGCGGCTGTGTGTTTGATGGAGGTTGGAACATGGTGGGGTCACCTCTGCACCCTGCTGCAGATAAACTACCTCAGCAACGGAACGACGCAATCCCGACTCCCAGGGATACCGGAGCAGAGTGCTTTCAGACATACTGTAAGCCTACCATCAGATCCTGGAATGAACTACATACACAAAGTAGAGGAGAGATGATATCAGTGAGCGATTTGGTCTTTTCATTTCTTTTAACTTGTACAGGCCTGCACCTCAATTAATGACGAAAGGATTGCATCAAAGTGAAACCTGTTAGCTTTGTGGTCAGGCTTTCACCTCACCACAGCTCGTGACTGAGTGAAATGTTTGCAATGTTTATGTGGCTCTGGTGGTTTGGTTTCACATCAGGTTCATAGCTAGTATGTTGAGCTCCAGTTGTCACTGTAGATGCCTTGCCTTCATGGAGGATACATTACTCTGTGTGCTGTGGATGTGAAATATGCTGATGGACAGAGCCCTTATGAGGCTCCTCTTCAGGTGTCAAATCTGAACTGCTCTGATTGCGCAATTAAAACATGGGATGATTGAGAGGAACAACTAGGATCTACAGCTCCGAGAGCTGCTGCACGTCACTGATCAATGACTACAAGTAAGCTGCTGACAGTAGAACTTAGCACAGTACCTGAGAAAGGACTGAGCAGCATCAGCTTCAAAACACCATCTTGTCACGTTTTTGCAAAAATTTAAACATCACAATATACAATATGATGTTTTTGTCAATGCATTGCATTCACTGGGAAGCGATGAGTGTCACAGAGTTGACGTTTTTGTTAATGCATTGCATTCCATTTGAAAAGATGAGTGTCACAGGGTTGACAGACGGACACACTCATAGACAAGCAGGCAGGCAAACAGTTTCACCAAGTCAATCTAAAATATTGTGAATGATATCCTCTTTATAAGGCTCTTAGTCTCTACATTTTCAAGTGCTTTTGGGCCAATTGAATTCATATTTCATATGTCGGGTCATGACCATCCTCTGGTAACAAATATGTAATACTTAGCAATATTCAACCTTTTTAACCCTTCAGAAATGCCCTTTTCACCTCCATTTAAGTCCCTTCATTTATTCATAGGAAGTGGAAATACAATGCAAGGCCCACAATGTACATTCTTTAACAATACCCTGAATGTACTGTTCCACAGAGGGTTGAATCAAGTGTTTTTGTGTAACTGCAGGGAGAAAATGAAGGACCATGTTGAGAATGAATTAAGCCACTTCCCATAGCCACAGGAAGCTGAACCTAAACAGAGGGCATACCTATAAGGTCCCAATGGGTTGTTCGGAAGGACAGTTGGCTAGCACAATCGCAGTCTTTTGGGGGTTCAAGGTTATGTGAGGGTTGTAGGTAAAACTTTCTATGGAAGAAGGCCTTGTTCTCTGTGAAGTTTTCACTGTGAAGAGTTAATTTCACATGGTCACGTGTAGGCTTGCGTTCATCGTGTGCTTCTGCTGAACGATCCCATACATGAGTTGTGTTTCTAGACTCAACTGTTCTTCTCTTTCACATAATGGCGCCGGAGGGGAGGGCTGCCGTCTTATCCGCTCTTAACCAACCATGCAATTTTGATAGTTTTTTTGTGTTGTTCATAACTTGTTTTGTACATAATGTTGCTGCTATCGTCTCTCATGACCGAAAAGAGCTTCTGGACATCAGAACGGGATTGCTCACCTCAAATTGGATGATTCTTCTTCAATGAGTCGGGTGGGATGGATATAATACAGACACCCGACCAGGCCCAGATCCCCATGATTCGCTGGAAAAGGTTTCGTGGAAAGAGATCAGGATGTCTTGTGAGGATCAGGGGACGAGTGGCTAATCTGCCCTGGCCTTCCGTTCTACCAGCTAACGTTCAATGGCTGGAAAATAAATGGGACGAACTGAAAGCACGTATATCTTACCAACGGGACATCAACAACTGTAATATGTTTCACCGAGTCGTGGCTGAACGACGACATTAAGAACATACAGCTGGCGGGTTACACACTCTATCAGCAGGACAGAACAGCAGCCTCTTGGAAGACACGGGGCCTGTGCATATTTGTAAACAATAGCTGGTGCACGATATCTAAGGAAGCCTCAAGGTTTTGCTGCCTGAGGTAGAGTATCTCATGATATGCTGTCGACCACACTATCTATCTAGAGAGTTTTCCTCTGTATTTTTCGTAGCTGTCTACGCCCTCCATTTGGCAAATATGACCATAACTATATCCTCCTGATTCCTGCTTACAAGCAAAAATTAAACCAGGATGCACCAGTGACTCGGTCTATAAAAAAGTGGTCAGATGAAGCAGATGCCAAACTACATCACTGTTTTGCTATCACAGACTGGAACATGTTCCTGGATTCTTCCGATGGCATTGAGGAGTACACCAGCCACTGACTTTATGAATAAGTGCATCGAGGATGTCGTCCCCACAGTGACTGTACGTACATACCCCAACCAGAAGCCATGGATTACAGGCCACATTCACACTGAGG
The DNA here is from genome assembly GCF_034236695.1 of Oncorhynchus nerka. Lineage (NCBI taxonomy): Eukaryota > Metazoa > Chordata > Actinopteri > Salmoniformes > Salmonidae > Oncorhynchus > Oncorhynchus nerka. The sequence goes on from NC_088412.1 coordinate 19,161,556, forward strand.
TAAGGGTTTAGCTGCCGCTTTCAAGGAGCTGGACTCTAATAGCAATCCCGCTATGCCCTCTGATGAACCATCAAACAGGCAAAGCGTCATTACAGGACTAAGATCGAATCGTACTACACCGGCTCCGATGCTCGTCGGATGTGGCAGGACTTGCAAACTATTACAGACTATAAAGGGAAGCAAAGCCGAGAGCTGCCTAGTGACACAAGCCTACCAGACGAGCTAAGTAACTGCTATGCTCGCTTCGAGGCAAGTAACACTGAAACATGCATGAAAGCATCAGCTGTTCCAGACGTCTGTGTGATGGCGCTCTATGCAGTCAATGTGAGTAAGCCCTTTAAACAGGTCAACATTCACAAGGCCGCTGGACCAGATGGATTACCAGGATGTGTACTCCGAGCATGCGCTGACCAACTGTCAATTGTCTTCACTGACATGTTCAACCTTTCCCTGTCTGAGTCTGCAATACCAACATGTTTCGAGCAGACCACCATAGTCCTTGTGCCCAAGAACACTAAGGTAACCTGCCTAAATGTCTACCGACCCATAGCACTCACGTCTGTAGCCATGAAATGCTTTGAAAGGCTGGTCATGGCTCACAACACCATTATCCCAGAAACCCTAGACCCATTCCAATTTCCATACCACACCAGCAGATCCACAGATGATACAATCTCTATTGCACTCCACACTGCCTTTCCCAACTGGACAAAAGGAACGCTTATGTTGGAATGCTATTCATTGACTACAGCTCAGCGTTCAACACCATAGTGCCCTCAAAGCTCATCACTAAGCTAAAGACCCTGGGACTAAACACCTCCCTCTTTAACTGGATCCTGGACTTCCTGACGAGCCGCCCCCAGGTGGTAAGGGTAGGTAACACCCCATCTGCCACGCTGATCCTCAACACGGAGACCCCTCAGGGAAGCGTGCTCAGTCCCCTCCTGTACTCCTTGTTCACTCATGACTGCATAGCCGGGGACGACTCCAACACCATAATTAAGTTTGCCGATGACACAACACCGACAACGATGAGACAGCCTATAGGGAGGAGGTCAGAGACCTGACTGTGTGGTGCAAGGACAATAACCTCTCCCTCAACGTGATCAAGACAAAGGGGATGATTGTAGACTACAGGAAAAGGAGGACCGAGCACACACCCATTCTCATCGATTGGGCTGTAGTGGAACAGGTTGAGAGCTTCAAGTTCCTTGGCGTCCACATCACCAACAAACTAACATGGTCCAAGCACACCAACACAGTCGTCAAGAGGGCACAACAAAACCTATTCCCCTGAAGGAGACTGAACATATTTGGAATGGGTCCTCAGATCCTCAAAAGGTTTTACAACTGCACCATCGAGAGCATCCTGACGGGTTGCATCACTGCCTGGTATGGCAACTGCTCGGCCTCCGACCGCAAGGCACTACAGTGGGTAATGCGTACTGCCTAGTACATCACCGGGGCCAAGCTTCCTGCCATTCAGAAACTCTATACCAGGCAGTGTCAGAGGAAGGCCCTAAAAATGGTCAAAGACTCCAGCCATCCTAGTCATAGACTGTTCTCTCTGCTGTCGCAGGGAAAGTGGTACCTGAGCGTCAAGTCTAGGTCCAAGAGGTTTCTAAACAGCTTTAACCTCCAAGCCATACGACTCCTGAACAGCTACTCAAATGGCTACCCAGACTATTTGCATTAACAGTACCCCCGTGACAGTACCCCCCCGACGCACTGCACAAGCAATGCAATGACACCGGCCTCGAGGACATTCACAGGAACGCAGTGCGGGTCAATCAGGACTCGATGCAGCTGCCGAAGTTGCGTCGTCATTGGACGGGCTAGTTGTTGCTGCCAAAGTTGTGGCGGCGTAGTTCGGACCAGTAGCAGTGGCGTCGGACGGCCCAGTTGTGGAATCGTCGGACAGACCAGTTGTAGCTGCTGAAGTTGTGCCATCGAACGGACCCGTTGTGGTGAAGTCAGACGACCCAGTTGCAGCCGCCGAAATTGCAGCCGTGCCGGACGGACCAGTCGCAGCGTCGTTGGACGGGTCATTTGCGCGGTCTCCCTCAATATTCGATTATTCTGTCACGCTGGTATGAGAAGATTCGGGAGACAAGCACAGTAATGTGTAATGTTTTTTATTCAGCCCTAATGATGGCATGCCGTGTAAAGGCAAGGGGACGAAGACCAAACAAACATGTAACAAAACACAGGGTTGAAACCCAAACATAAGAGCGAGGAGTACCTTGAATAAATAACACAAGCGCACAATGATTATCACACGGGCCGAGACCCATAATCATCTGCGCAATCCACAAGGGCACAAAAGCCCAAAACACACAGCACAGGTACTCACACGCACCAACGGACATAGTAACAATAATCAACACCACCATGGTGAACAAAGGGCACATATATACAAATAAAATCAGTGGGAATTAGGGCCAGGTGTGCGCAATGAGAGTTCCGGGGGGATCCGTGAAACTGTTGATTTACTTCTGTGTTTTAGGTCGTTGTCATGTTGCATCACCCAACTTCTGTTGAGATTCAATTGTCAGACAGATAGCCTAACGTTCTCCTGCAAAATGTCTTGATAAACTTGGGAATACATTTTTCCGTTGATGATAGCAAGCTGTCCAGGCCCTGAGGCAGCAAAGCAGCCCCAAACCATGATGCTCCCTCCACCATACTTTACAGTTGGGATGAGGTTTTGATGTTGGTGTGCTGTGCCTAAACAACTCAACTGTAGTTTCATCTGTCCACAGAATATTTTGCCAGTAGCGCTGTGGAACATCCAGGTGCTCTTTTGCGAACCACAGCAGTGGCTTCTTCCGTGGTGTCGTCCCATGAACACCATTCTTGTTTCGTGTTTTACGCATTGTAGACTTGTCAACAGAGATGTTAGCATATTCCAGAGATTTCTTTAAGTCTTTAGCTGACACTCTAGGATTTTTCTAAACCTCATTGAGCACTTACTGTGCTTTTGAAGTCATCTTTGCAGGACAGCCATTCCTAGGGAGAGTAGCAACAGTGCTGAACTTTCTCAATTTATAGACAATTTGTCTTACCATGGACTGATGAACATCAAGGCTTTGAAAGATACTTTTGTAACCCTTTCCAGCTTTATGCAAGTCAACAATTCTTAATCTTAGGTCTTCTGATATCTCTTTTGTTTGAGGCATGGTTCACATCAGGCAATGCTTCTTGTGAATAGCAAACTCAAATTTTGTAAGTGTTTTGTATAGGGCAAGGCAGCTCAAACCTACCTCTCCAATCTCGTCTCATTGATTGGTCTCAAGGTTAGCTGACTCCTGACTCCAATTAGCTTTTGGAGAAGTCATTAGCCTAGGGGTTCACATACTTTTTCCAACCTACACTGTGAATGTTTACAAGATGTATTCAATATAGAAACATATTAGTTTAAGCACACTGTGTTTGTTTATTGTTGTGACTTAGATTTCTTCTATTTTAACCTTAGTTTAACTAGGCAAGTCAGTTAATAAGGATCCGCCCCTTTTTTAAAAACATTTTCGCCTGAAATTACATACTCAAATCTATCTGCCTGTAGCTCAGCCCTGAAGCAAGGATATGCATATTCTTGGTACCATTTGAAAGGAAACACTTTGAAGTTTGTGGAAATGTGAAAGGTATGTAGGAGAATATAACACAATCTGATCTGGTAAAAGATAATACAAAAAAAATCAACTGTTCTTTTTATTTTTTTGTACCATCATCTTTGAAATGCAATCACTCAGCAAGGAAGAAGCCACTGCTCCAAAATCACCATAAAAAAAAGCCAGACAACAGTTTGCAACTGCACATGGGGGCAAAGATCGTACTTTTTGGAGAAATGTCCTCCGGTCTGATGAAACAAAAATGGAACTGTTTGGCCATAATGACCATCGTTATGTTTGAAGGAAAAAGTGGGAAGCTTGCAAGCCGAAGAACACCATCCCAACCGGGAAGCACGGGAGTGGCAGCATCATGTTATGGGGGTGCTGTGCTGCAGGAGGGACTGGTGCACTTCACAAAATAGATGGCATCATGAGGGAGGAAAATTATGTGGATATATTGAAGCAACATCTCAAGGCATCAGTCAGGAAGTTAAAGCTTGGTCGCAAATGGGTCTTCCAAATGGACAATGACCCCAGGCATATTTCCAAAGTTGTGGAAAAATGGCTTAAGGACAACAAAGTCAAGGTATTGGAGTGGCCATCACAAAGCCCTGTGGGCAGAAATTTGTGGGCAGAACCGAAAAAGCGTGTGCGAGCAAGGAGGCCTACAAACCTGAATCAGTTACACCAGCTCTGTCAGGAGGAATGGGCCAAAATTCACACAACTTATTGTGGGAAGCTTGTGGAGGGCTGCGTTTGACCCAACTTAAACAATTTAAAGGCAATGCTACCAAATACTAATTGAGTGTATGTAAACGTCTAACCCACTGGGAATGTGATGAAGGAAATAAAAGCTGAAATAAATCTGACATTTCACATTCTTAAAATAAAGTGGTGATCCTAACTGACCTAAGACAGCGATTTTATCGAGGATTAAATGTCAGGAATTGTGAAAAACTGAGTTTAAATGTATTTGGCTAAGGTGTAAACTTCAGACTTCAACTGTATATCTTTATATAATGGAAATGTAAAAATTATGAAACATTTTTGCTTGTTTGTCCCTCTGATTTGAATTTAAACGTTGTCCTCGTGAGACTTTGTTTGCGTCAGTGGCGAACTTGGCCCCAGCTGACCCCTGTAATGGAAAACATCTAGAGCCTCGATTGGATTCGGGTCACATTTATGATCTGAAACCATCGCTCCATTCCCAATAAAACAGGGCTATTGGGAGATCCAGGCCGTATTGTGGTGCTCCATACTGTATTTATAATGATATGTTTCATTTTGTCCGCCTCGCTCATCTTCATTGGGTCTTCTGTGAACTGATTTACTTCGAAGTTACATGAACGAATTTGAACTTTATGAACTGTTGCTTAACAGGCATCTCACGCAGTGCATATATTGCATTGGTAGTATATCTTGTTGCATGTCAACTACTCACATGCAGTGGACCACAACTCCAAACTCAGTCAACTTTATGTCCGAATGATCTCTCTGTATTGAGTGAATATATGGCGCCATATTACCGATCAGCATGACACCTTCATTCGCTAGTGATTGTTTTTTCATACGCAAAGCCCCAATCTGTTTTTCCATGTCCTTTACTTTTCTGAACATTACTGCCATTGAGTTCATGTATAGGTTTCTCCTCTGATGGTGCTGACGGTTAGGAAACAATAAAACCCTTGTCCCCCTCCCCTCAGCCCTTCAGCCCTGTGTCACTATGCAACAGAGTCCCAAAACACCAAAACAAGGGGGCAACCCTATTAAAAAGGGTCCTATTCCACACTCTTCAGGCGTTTATCTCATGGAATCTTCTGGAATCTTCTGTGTGGCCACAGGGATCCAGACTGACTGGGAGACGGGTGAGGGAAGAAGGAATGAGAGGGGAGGCTCAGTGAGACTGACTCTGGTTGAGCTCCTCTAACTGAATCCTAAAGATGGATCCCTGAAAAAATGCCTGCCTGCCTCCATGGCTGTATTGCGTGACTGAGACTGCTCCGCTTCCCATCATCCAACACATGGGACTAATTTACCCTCGCGGGCCACAAAGATGGTGCCACAAACATCAGGCAGGCCCCCTCAGGAAGAGAAGGGAAGAGGAGACAGGGAGAAGGGAAGAGAGGAGAAGAGAAAAGAATGGGAGAGAGGATCTTGATTCTAGCATCAAACCATGTCAGTGTCCATCCCAGAGGACATTTTGCAGAAACCAGCTCACACTTGATCATCATAGTTTGCCCTGTGGTGAACATAACAAAATGTCACAGGTTTATGACAATTGTGGTACAAAGGCATTCCATGGATCACATTGAATGATGCCGTGACATCTTGTTGATTTCATTTAAGATGATTCATTGTGCTGTAGTTTTGATGGACTTTATAGCATTCAATATCATTTAGTACTTTGAGACTACTTCATTTAATACCTGTCTCCCTGTGTGTGAGAAACAGAAAAAAGAGAACAAGAGAGAGAGAACAAGAGAGAGAAAGACAACAGTGAAAACAGTGAATGGACAGTGCAGTGATTGTGCTGCCTGGCTGCACGCTGGACGATGGCTGTTCAAACAAGACTGAGCTGAAATGTCACCAGCCCTCCACAGAGAAAAGGGCCCGCTGACAGCCTGGATAAACAGTGTCGTTCTTTCACCCTGTAATCGCATGTTCACTTAAAAAGAGCTTCCAACAAATTCCATGTGCATTCGGTCATTCTTGGGTCTCAGTCAGCAGTGGTCATGGTGTGTTTTCCCCACGTTGTTACAGTGACAGGAGAGTCTCTCGCTCTCTCTCTTGTCCTCCAGGGAAGGGTGGAAGGAGGAAGGTGGGGACGGGTGGATGGATGGAGGGAGAGAAGGATGGAGGAGAGAATTAAAAGCCAGATTCACATGAAGAGGTTTGACATTCCTCTCATCATATGAGGTTTATTGGTTTATTGGTTTATTTGGATCCCGATTAGCTTTTGCAGAAGCAGCAGCTATTCTTTCTGGAGTCCACAAAAAACACAACATGACAAGTAACAAAAAACACTGATACAAATAATGTGTATGTTAGAGTGTCTCTGTGCGTCCCCTTACAGTCCTTGCCAGTCCATGAAATGTTGTTTTTAACGGTAATTTAGCTGTTTTTCTTGAGTAATTAGAGACGTAAGGGAGTTCCATGCGATCATGGCTCTGTATAATACTGTGCTTTGCCATGAATTCGTTTTGGACTTGAAGACTGTCTTGTGGGGTATGTATGGGTGTCTGAAGAGACCCCTGGTGGCATGTCTTGTGGGGTATGTATGGGTGTCTGAGCTGAATGTTATTTCATTATGCAGACAATCTGGAATTTTTGTCACATTAATACTTATCATAAAAACTAGAAGAGAAGCAGTTCATCTCTTGTCAACCATCAACCAGGAAAGACTGGCATGTATGTTGTTGATGTTGGTCTGTATGCGCAGTTAAATGCAAGGTGTGCTGCTCTGTGTTGAACCAGCTGTCGCTTTGCTAGGTCTTTCTGTGCTGCACTTGACCATATTACTGGACAATAATCAAGATGGAAGACCAGAACCTGAACAACTAGTACAGTTAATTTGGTGCCAAAAACACAGAACATATTTTTTATAACAGACATACCTCTCCCCATCTTCACAACAACTTTGTCAATATGATTTGACCATGATAATTGACCATGCAATGTTACTCCTAGGAGTATAGCTTTCTCAAATTGCTCAATGGTCACACCCTTTATATACAATTCCAGTTGAGGTTTAGGTCTTAGAGAATGTTTTGAACCAAATACAATGCTTTTAGTTTTAGATGTATTTATGACCAGTTTATTTTTAATCACCCATTCTGATACTGACTGTAACTCCTTATTTCACTGAGCTCACTGGCTTTGGGTGTTGAAATGTAGAGTGTGGAATCATCCTCATACATAGTCATTCTAGCTTTTATGTTAGACCAGTGGCAAATCATGTGTGAAAACAGAGAAGAGTAATGGCCCAAGGCAACTGCCCTGAAGGACACCGCACTGTACATATCTGATGTTAGTGAAGCTTCCATTGAAGAACGTTTTCTGGGTTCTAGTGGATAAATAACTCTCCAACCATGTGATGGCAGGTGATGTAAAGCAATAGCAAGTGAGTTTCTTCAGTAACAATTTATGATCAATAACATCAAAGCCTGCACGCGAGGGGATGGAAATCAAACAAAATATTTGTCAAACTGATTTTTTCAAACATCCCATGTCACAGATGTTGGACCTGAATGTCACCTATGCTTGTAGAAATCATGGTATACGAGCGCAGCACGTCACTAGATTCCAATAATAGTACTGCTGCACATGATGAGAAGAAAACAATATCCATCCATCCCTGCCACCACTTGTCATTCCTACTCCCTGTAAAATGTTTCCTACTCCCTGTAAAAATGTTTCCTACCCCCAAATTATTCTAATTTGATGGTGAGCCATCACTCTTTACATCCTCCTTCAGTACCTTTGGTACACTTCTCTCTCTGACTATCCCTCTGTCTCCCTTAGGTGTGGTCCGACAAGTGAAGCCTCTGATTGGCCCGCTGAACATGGTATTGAAGCTGGCTATGAACTACGTCACCTCTGGGGTGGTTTCTCATCGGAACATCGTCAGCGTCCACATCTTCGTCTCCGAGTTCTGGTTCTGAGTACAGGACACACACCAACACCACCTCACATAGCCATACTGTTCTACCACAGTACTACCAACACCACCACACATAGCCATACAGTTCTACCACAGTACTACCAACACCACCACACATAGCCATACTGTTCTACCACAGTACTACCAACACCACCACACATAGCCATACTGTTCTACCACAGTACTACCCACACCACCACACATAGCCATACAGTTCTACCACAGTACTACCAACACCACCACACATAGCCATACTGTTCTACCACAGTACTACCCACACCACCACACATAGCCATACAGTTCTACCACAGTACTACCAACACCACCACACATAGCCATACTGTTCTACCACAGTACTACCAACACCACCACACATAGCCATACTGTTCTACCACAGTACTACCCACACCACCACACATAGCCATACAGTTCTACCACAGTACTACCAACACCACCACACATAGACATACTGTTCTACCACAGTACTACCCACACCACCACACATAGCCATACAGTTCTACCACAGTACTACCAACACCACCACACATAGCCATACTGTTCTACCACAGTACTACCCACACCACCACACATAGCCATACAGTTCTACCACAGTACTACCAACACCACCACACATAGCCATACAGTTCTACCACAGTACTACCAACACCACCACACATAGCCATACTGTTCTACCACAGTACTACCAACACCACCACACATAGCCATACTGTTCTACCACAGTACTACCAACACCACCACACATAGCCATACTGTTCTACCACAGTACTACCCACACCACCACACATAGCCATACAGTTCTACCACAGTACTACCCACACCACCACACATATCCATACTGTTCTACCACAGTACTACCAACACCACCACACATAGCCATACAGTTCTACCACAGTACTACCAACACCACCACACATAGCCATACTGTTCTACCACAGTACTACCCACACCACCACACATAGCCATACAGTTCTACCACAGTACTACCAACACCACCACACATAGCCATACAGTTCTACCACAGTACTACCAACACCACCACACATAGCCATACTGTTCTACCACAGTACTACCCACACCACCACACATAGCCATACAGTTCTACCACAGTACTACCCACACCACCACACATAGCCATACTGTTCTACCACAGTACTACCAACACCACCACACATAGCCATACTGTTCTACCACAGTACTACCCACACCACCACACATAGCCATACAGTTCTACCACAGTACTACCCACACCACCACACATATCCATACTGTTCTACCACAGTACTACCAACACCACCACACATAGCCATACAGTTCTACCACAGTAGTACCAACACCACTACACATAGCCATACAGTTCTACCACAGTACTACCAACACCACCACACATAGCCATACTGTTCTACCACAGTACTACCAACACCACCACACATAGCCATACTGTTCTACCACAGTACTACCAACACCACCACACATAGCCATACAGTTCTACCACAGTACTACCAACACCACCACACATAGCCATACAGTTCTACCACAGTACTACCAACACCACCTCACATAGCCATACAGTTCTACCACAGTACTACCAACACCACCACACATAGCCACACAGTTCTACTACAGTACTAACAACACCACCACACATAGCCATAAAGTTTGACCACTTACACACTACTACCACACAGTACAACCACAGTCCTATAACTTTACCCTCCTAGCATGAAGAGGAAGGAGATTGCTGAGTGCATGGAGGAGAAAATGAAGATTATTTAGGTGTATAGCTAAAAGGATATGAATACCATTGGAGGGTCCAATAAAGGGATATCCTGATACAACCAACACACATAACTTTTAACTTTCATTCCTTTTCGATGAAGATAAACAGACCACTAGCTGCTTAGTTGCTTTTGTTATTGTATGAAACTAAAGCACTTCCCAGTAAGTTTACCTGTAATATAAGTAGATGTAACAAGCCAAGCCATGAGTGGATGCATGCATCTGGCCTACGGAACTTGACGTGAAGACTCATAAACTGTATCATATAATGTAAGCATGCTGTCATGCCCAAGACTATAGAATGTGATTGTGAATTGAAAGTGCATGCGTAGACATGGAGATGTGAAAAACCATTGGAGGATTCAACAGTTGAATGTAACACTAACCCATGAGTAATGATGTGCATTACATTTTATTATCTTACTGTATACATTGCGAAAGGTGTTTCGGTACTAAATAAACCATCTTGTTTTTGTCTTTGAAGCATTTTATCAAATCAAATCAAATTTTATTTGTCACATACACATGTTTAGCAGATGTTAGTGCGAGTGTAGCGAAATGCTTGTGCTTCTAGTTCCGACAATGTAGTAATAACCAACAAGTAATCTAGCTAACAATTCCAAAACTACTACCTTATAGACACAAGTGTAAGGGGATAAAGAATATGTACATAAAGATATATGAATGAGTGATGGTACAGAGCGGCATAGGCAAGATACAGTAGATGGTACTGAGTGCAGTATATACATATGAGATGAGTATGTAAACAAAGTGGCATAGTTAAAGTGGCTAGTGATACATGTATTACATAAGGATGCAGTAGATGATATAGAGTACAGTATATACGTATACATATGAGATGAATAATGTAGGGTATGTAAACATTATATTAGGTAGCATTGTTTAAAGTGTCTAGTGATATATTTTAAATAATTTCCCATCAATTCCCATTATTAAAGTGGCTGGAGTTGAGTCAGTGTGTTGGTAGCAGCCACTCAATGTTAGTGGTGGCTGTTTAACAGTCTGATGGCCTTGAGATAGAAGCTGTTTTTCAGTCTCTCGGTCCCAGCTTTGATGCACCTGTACTGACCTCGCCTTCTGGATGATAGCGGGGTGAACAGGCAGTGGCTCGGGTGGTTGCTGTCCTTGATGATCTTTATGGCCTTCCTGTGACATCGGGTGGTGTAGGTGTCCTGGAGGGCAGGTAGTTTGCCCCCGGTGATGCGTTGTGCAGACCTCACTACCCTCTGGAGAGCCTTACGGTTGTGGGCGGAGCAGTTGCCGTACCAGGTGGTGATACAGCCCGACAGGATGCTCTCGATTGTGCATCTGTAGAAGTTTGTGAGTGCTTTTGGTGACAAGCCGAATTTCTTCAGCCTCCTGAGGTTGAAGAGCCGCTGCTGCGCCTTCTTCACGATGCTGTCTGTGTGGGTGGACCAATTCGGTTTGTCTGTGATGTGTACGCCGAGGAACTTAAAATGTACTACCCTATCCACTACTGTTCCATCGATGTGGATAGGGGGGTGTTCCCTCTGCTGTTTCCTGAAGTCCACAATCATCTCCTTAGTTTTGTTGACGTTGAGTGTGAGGTTATTTTCCTGACACCACACTCCGAGGGCCCTCACCTCCTCCCTGTAGGCCGTCTCGTCGTTGTTGGTAATCAAGCCTACCACTGTTGTGTCGTCCGCAAACTTGATGATTGAGTTGGAGGCGTGCATGGCCACGCAGTCGTGGGTGAACAGGGAGTACAGGAGAGGGCTCAGAACGCACCCTTGTGGGGCCCCAGTGTTGAGGATCAGCGGGGTGGAGATGTTGTTGCCTACCCTCACCACCTGGGGCGGCCCGTCAGGAAGTCCAGTACCCAGTTGCACAGGGCGGGGTCGAGACCCAGGGTCTCGAGCTTGATGACGAGCTTGGAGGGCACTATGGTGTTAAATGCTGAGCTGTAGTCGATGAACAGCATTCTCACATAGGTATTCCTCTTGTCCAGATGGGTTAGGGCAGTGTGCAGTGTGGTTGAGATTGCATCGTTTGTGGACCTATTTGGGCGGTAAGCAAATTGGAGTGGGTCTAGGGTGTCAGGTAGGGTGGAGGTGATATGGTCCTTGACTAGTCTCTCAAAGCACTTCATGATGACGGAAGTGAGTGCTACGGGGCAGTAGTCGTTTAGCTCAGTTACCTTAGCTTTCTTGGGAACAGGAACAATGGTGGCCCTCTTGAAGCATGTGGGAACAACAGACTGGGATAGGGATTGGTTGGACCAGCGTTGAACAGACCTCAGCGCGGGAGCTTCTTGTTTTAGTTTCTGTCTGTAGGCAGGGATCGTGGTCAGCTTTTCCGAAAGGAGGGCGGGGCAGGGCCTTATATGCGTCGCGGAAGTTGGAATAGCAATGATCCAAGGTTTTTCCCGCCCTGGTTGCGCAATCGATATGCTGATAAAATTTAGGGAGTCTTGTTTTCAGATTAGCCTTGTTAAAATCCCCAGCTACAATGAATGCAGCCTCCGGATATATGGATTCCAGTTTGCAAAGAGTCAAATAAAGTTAGTTCAGAGCCATCGATGTGTCTGCTTGGGGGGGAATATATACGGCTGTGATTATAATCGAAGAGAATTCCCTTGGTAGATAATGCGGTCTACATTTGATTGTGAGGAATTCTAAATCAGGTGAACAGAAGGACTTGAGTTCCTGTATGTTGTTTTGGCCACACCACGTCCCGTTAACCATAAAGCATACGCCCCTGCCCCTCTTCTTACCAGAAAGATGTTTGTTTCTGTCGGCGCGATGCGTGGAGAAACCAGCTGGCTGCACCGTCTCTGATAGCGTCTCTCCAGTGAGCCATGTTTCCGTGAAGCAAAGAACGTTACAGTCTCTGATGTCCCTCTGGAATGCTACCCTTGCTCGGATTTCATCAACCTTGTTGTCAAGAGACTGGACATTGGCGAGGAGAATGCTAGGGAGTGGTGCACGATGTGCCCGTCTCCGGAGTCTGACCAGAAGACCGCTTCGTTTTCCCCTTTTTCGAAGTCGTTTTTGGGGTCGCCGGCTGGGATCCATTCCGTTGTCCTGGGTGAAAGGCAGAACACAGGGTCCGCTTCGCGAAAGTCATATTCTTGGTCGTACTGATGGTGAGTTGACGCTGCTCTTATGTTTAGTAGTTCTTCTTGACTGTATGTAATGAAACCTAAGATGACCTGGGGTACCAATGTAAGAAATAACACGTAAAAAAACAAAAAACTGCATAGTTTCCTAGGAACGCGAAGCGAGGCGGCCATCTCTGTCGGCACCGGAAGTAATGCATTTTTATTTGTAGTGGTGAATTGTAGTAGTAGTGACATTTTATTTGTGTGTTTTTAAGTGAAAGCTTCAGATTGGTTGATGCATTTAACTTGTGTACATTTGAAGGGAAAGTGGGACAGAATTCATTATGGGTACATTGGTTGAAAAAGGGGGAGTCGGTGGAGAGAGGAGGGGTACATAGGAACCAGGGACCATATCCCCAATTAGGTTTTTCACTGAACCAGAAGGGGTCTCTACTCTATTCCCTCTAAGTCAGGCTAATGAACATAACCCAGAGCAGTGGAACAGAGCAGATGTCAGTAATTGTCTAACGATGAGGCTGTAATCATCAGTTTGGCTGAGGCCCTGGCAGAGCCTCCAAATGCTTCAAAGACAATGGAGGAAGGAGGGCCATCCATCAGGATCCCAGCCCATCTACCAGGATCCCAGCCCGTCTACAGGATCCCAGCCCATCTACAGGATCCCAGCCCGTCTACAGGATCCCAGCCCATCTACAGGATCCCAGCCCGTCTACATGATCTCAGCCCGTCTACAGGATCCCAGCCCGTCTACAGGATCCCAGCCCGTCTACAGGATCTCAGTCCGTCTACAGGATCCCAGCCCGTCTACAGGATCCCAGCCCGTCTACAGGATCCCAGCCCGTCTACAGGATCTCAGTCCGTCTACATGATCCCAGCCCGTCTACAGGATCCCAGCCCGTCTACAGGATCCCAGCCCGTCTACAGGATCTCAGTCCGTCTACAGGATCTCAATCCGTCTACAGGATCTCAGTCCGTCTACAGGATCCCAGCCCGTCTACTGGATCCCAGCCCATCTACAGGATAAAAGCCTGTCTACTGGATCCCAGCCCGTCTACTGGACCCCAGCCCATCTACAGGATCCCAGCCCGTCTACTGGATCCCAGCCCTTCTACAGGATCCCAGCCCGTCTACTGGATCCCAGCCCTTCTACAGGATAAAAGCCTGTCTACTGGATCCCAGCCCGTCTACAGGATCCCAGCCCGTCTACTGGATCCCAGCCCATCTACAGGATAAAAGCCTGTCTACTGGATCCCAGCCCGTCTACATGATCCCAGCCCATCTACTGGATCCCAGCCCGTCTACTGGACCCCAGCCCATCTACAGGACAGTGCCTGTTTACACTGACAGCTCTAAAGGTACTGAGGAGGAGGGGGGAGATACAGTATATATACAAAAATATGTGGGCACAACTTCAAATTAGTGGACTTGACTATTTCAGCAAAACCTATTGCTGACAGGTGTATAAAATCGAGCACACAGCCATGCAATCTACAAGGACAAACATTGGCAGTAGAATGGCCTTACTGAAGTGCTCAGTGACTTTCAATGTGGCACCGTCATAGGATGCCACCTTTCCAACAAGTTAGTCAACTGGAAGTGCTGTTATTGTGGGAACAACCGCTCAGCTGCGAAGTGATAGGGCTCACAAGCTCACAGAACGGGACCTCTGAGTGCTGAAAGTGTACCCCATAAAACACTCACTACCGAGTTCCAAACTGCCTCTGGAAGCAAAGTCAGCAAAATAACTGTTCGTCGGGAACTTCATGAAATGGGTTTCCATGGCCGAGCAGCCGCACACAAGCATAAGTTAACCATGCGCAATGCCAAGCATTGGCTGGAGTGGTGTAAAGCTTGCTGCCATTGGACTCTGGAGCAGTAGGAAACACGTTCTCTAGAGTGATGACTCACATTTCCCCATCTAGTAGTCTGATGGACGAATCTGGGTTTGGCGGATGCTAGGAGAACGATACCTGCCCCGATGCATAGCACCAACTTTAAAGTTTGGTGGAGGAGGAATAATGGTCTGGTGCTGTTTTTCATGGTTCGGGCTAGGCCCCTTTGTTCTAGTGAAGGGAAATGTTAATGCTACAGCATACAATTACATTCCAGATGATTCGGTGCTTCCAACTTTGTGGCAACAGTTTGATCGAAGGCCCTTTCCTTTTTCAGCATGACAATGCCCACGTTCACAAACCAAGGTCCATACAAAAAGGTATGGACCATGTAGTACTACATGACCAAAGTATGTAGACACCTGCTATATTTCATTACAAAATCATGAGCATTAATAATATGGAGTTGGTCCCCCCTTTGCTGCTATAACAGCCTCCACTCTTCTGGGAAGGCTTTCCACTAGATGTTGGAATATTGCTGCGGGGACTTGCTTCCATTCAGCACAAGAGCATTAGTGAGGTCCGACTGATGTTGGGCGATGAGTTCTGGCTCGCAGTCGGCATTCCAATTCATCCCAAAAGTGTTCGATTGGGTTGAGGTCAGGGCTCTGTGCAAGCCAGTCAAGTTCTTCCACAACGATCTCGAAAAACCATTTCTGTATGGACCTCACTTTGTGCACAGGGGCATTGTCATGCTGAAACAGGAAAGGTCTTTCCCTAAACAGTATGCAAAACTTGATTTACAGAAAGTATAAGGAAACTATCCTAGTTGTTTAAACACGTAAAAAAATGTACATGCAGACTTCCTATTAAACACTTTAACGTGTTATTAACAATTATATATAAAACATATTTTTCATGTACTGTATGTATACAGTCAATTGTGTGTGTGTTTGCAGGACAGTAAACAGAAAATAATGAACAGAACAGCCCTGCATCACCGGACGTGCTACCTTGTCCCGGACCTGCTGTTTTCGACTCTCTCTCTACCGCACCAGCTGTTTCGACCTCTGAATGGTCGGCTATGAAAAGCCACCTGACATTGATTCCTAAGATACTGACCTGTTGCACCCTCTACAAGCACTGTGATTATTATTTGACCCTACTGGTCATCTATTAACGTTTGAACATCTTGAAGAACAATCAGGCCTTAATGGCCATGTACTCTTATAATCCCCACCCGGCAGAGCCAGAAGAGGACTGACCACCCCTCAGTCTGGTTCCTCTCTAGGTTTCTTCCTAGGTTCCTCCCTTTCTAGGGAATTTTTCCTAGCCACCGTGCTTTACATCTGCATTGCTTGCATTGCTTGCAGCTCATGAAACATGGGACCAACACTTTACATTGCATTTTATATGCCATTTTGTCGAGGACACCTATGGGCCTCTGTTTGGGCTCCTGGCATGCGAACCTGGCTTCATCCTTTTCACTCTCCCTAACTGTAATGGTGTACATTATGTGGGCTCCGTGCTTGGAGGTTGAGGTGCTGGGGCTGTCTGCATCATCTGATGCTTTGTCGTGCTGCACTGGGGTAGATGAGGAGGGTTTGCTGGGATCTCCCTGGGGCCTGGGGTGGAGGGCCAGGGGGGGCTGCTTTACCTCTGTTTCTGCTGAGTTGGAGGGACCTACAATGCACTAGGCAATCAGGACAGGTGGTGAAATTGAGGCCCTTGCTCAAATTGTCTCGTGCAGTAGTTTAAACCACCTCCAGTTCTCAGCAGTGGCCTCTCTTAAAATGTAACTTTGTAATTTACAGTAATAATCTTAGTTGGGTTCAATATTTTATTAATTGAAACAATAATATTGGAGAACAAAAGTAATGAGTTAGCAGATTATAAAACAACAATGACATTACAATTACACCAAGGTTTCCATGACCCATCCAATGTTTATTACCTTGTACTTATTCTTTAAATTCTCCCACTTCTTTGAGGCCTGCCCACCTTTGAGCCTTCCCTCCAGCACCATCCTCTGAACAATTGTCCTATAAATAATGACAAAGCATTTGCACATATGAATTAATCATACATATTAACAAACAGACAGCACAAACATTATATTTTAGGGAACTTCGAGGCAGGGAAGCGAATCCGGGTCGATTGGCAAAAAAGGCAAACACCCTCCGCATCGCACCAATCGGTGAAAATTGTAACGTGGCTCACGGCTACCATCCCACTTCAGACACCAATGTAGCAAATGACAGGGCAGGGCAGGGAAGTGAAACTGGGCCGCTGGTGTGAAAGGCACACACCCTTTTCCTTATACGCCATATTGTTACCAATATAATACATTTACTATAACGCACTGCTAATCCATTACTTATTAGTTATTGTGTTAAAAGTTTCATTTGAAGTTATTAGTATTGACTCCCATCCCACTGTTCCACTAACTCCCAGCCCAGCTTTTCAGCATTCCTTTTCCCTGTGAACAACTCCTCATTTGCTGCTCGAAGGTTAATGCAGGTTTTGGTCTCCTCTCCTGACCATGTTGTACACAGAACACAATACAATTAACCTTGGGTGTTAATTTGACAGTACCAATCTATCTAATTATAATATGATTATATGTCTACTTAAATTAGCTATATAATTATTCATATATACATCTGCTCTATGATAGCTAGTAAATGAAATAGCTAGCTAGCTGACGTTAGCCTGCCTAGCTGGATCATCTGAAGGAAAATTGGTTATTTCTACATTTTCCAAAAGTTAACCAAACAAAAACATCATATTACTTTTACGAGATGTGTTTGTGCACTCGTGCATTAGTACCACAATTTCCAACTTATTTACATTCGTTTTTTACTCACACTTGTATGTTGATTTCTTGATGTTGGTATTAAGTTTTGGCTGACTTTTCTTAGCGGATGTACAATCATTGCAAATTGAATTACTGGCCGTTTCAGCCCCCGGAGTGAACAGAATAGTACACTCGCCCTCTCGATCAAAAACGAGGGCTTTACGCTGCCAATCTTCCTTGTTTGGTTAATGGTTTGGACAAGCAGCAAAGATAGCCACGGGGATTCCCCCAAGGGGATAAGGCAAGGGTAAGTGGAGGAGGGTGTGTCTTTTACATGTTTGGACCGCAGCCAAGGTGTGTGTGTGTAACTTTCCCTCTCCTCTGGACCAGCGGGTTCACAGTGAAACAAAATGGTTGACACAAGAAGCTATAAAGACGTGCCCACAAAGGTAGAGACATTTAGCCTATCTGGAAGGACATTACAAACCGTCTGACGTGGGGACTATTTAAAGGTCGTGGGGACTATTTGAAGATGGACTGCGAGAGAGTATATCCGAACATGTACAGTATGATAGGCTGTACAGCTTGTACTGGACAGAGTATAACGTGGAGGAGGAGGACAGGATAGATTCCAACAAGCTGAATAGTCTGGACAGTAAGAAAGGCTGGGGCAGCAGTCCCTACTCCCTGTACTGCTGTACTACAAAACCACACACATGTGTGGGGACAAATGAGCAAACATCTCTTGCCAGATTCCCTCTGCGAAGCCAAGACGAAGCTCCTATGACTAACCAGCTAGCATGGGCCATGGGCCTGATGAGTTGACATAATGGCAGGGGAGCAGAGCAGCAGGGAAGACCTGTGTGGACTGGACTGGTTTGGCCTGTTTGTTTGTGTACTCTGCTGTGGCACTGTGGTGGTCAGGGCTTTCTGTGTGTGGTCATGGTGGTGTCTGGCTCATGGAGGAGAGAGGAAGAGGTGCGGGGGCTGACGTGACCTGATGCCCGGTCTGGAGGACTCAGTGTAGGAAGAAAGGCGGAGGCAGGAGCCAGGACAGACACAAGAGCCCAGGGAGACACGTGCTGGGGCTGACTCCTGCACTCGCCTGATCCCGCTTTTTCCTGGCGACCGACCCTGGCCACCACAGCAACACATGTTATAGGATATAAGTGAGTTCTTTTAATAAATGTTGGGGTATTTCTTTATTTTTTCTCAAGATTGCAAACCACTGTTTCTCATTACAGAAAACACAAAAATGTTGCTGTTAGATGGATACTACCAGAATGCCAATGTCCTGCCCTCATCTATATTTCAGTTACTAGACCTTACAGTAGTTTTTCATCCGTTCTGAAGATGACAGGTTAATTGTTATGATTTAAAAAATAAGACATTTGGTTGACAGCTCATTCAGATATATTCCTCGCAACTTTGGACACTTTTGCGTAGTGACTGACACCCAGTGATATGATGCCCTAATTCCCTGTGGTTGTATCTAATACGAAATGTAGTTTTGTAAACCTGAGTTAATTTACAGTAAGTATAACACCTGAGTTGACCGATTGGAGTAAAAATCGCCCAACAGATCAATTTCAATCTAACTAAACAGTACAGCACATGCAATTCACCCATCTTCTCATGGGTTTTCTACAGTCGTCCAATAGATGGCAGACATATACAACACAACACACTGTCTACATTTCAGTCCTTTAGCAGACACTCTTATCCAGAGCAACTTACAGCAGTGAGTGCATACGTTTGTCATACTTGTCAATCAAACCCACTACCCTGGCGTTGCAAGCGCCATGCTCTACCAACTGAGCCACACTGGACCCCAGTCTTCTGCTTTCACCAGGAATGAACTGTTTTACCATGGTGGTAAACCAACTCAATACAAATGGAGCTAATTCCTTCTTTAGGCCTTTATGGAGCCCGGCCGTGGCACTCCCAATATCGCTTCTCATATGATCAATGAAATGCTTTGTGGTTTTGAGTTATAGACAGTTAATCAATTAGCCACTGGGATCCACCTTGACCCCAAAGAACAACATAAAATACCATATAACTTACTGCTCCTGACTTAACCATCCTACAACCAGCCTTGAACTCACCCTGATGCCAGAGTACACACTGGATCAATCACATCGGGGAGTAGGGAGTTGTGCCGGACTCATGAGAAATCAGAGCACAGTCTCTCTGTTGTTGTAGCTCCTGAAAAGAATATCGCTGCTCCTTATTTTGTGAGGAGAGACGCACAGTGACGTTTGCGGGGCTTAACTAGACGCACATCATATGGAGGGAGGGATGGATGGAAGATGGCCTGTGTGGTTCATAGTGTTGTGAGCAACCCTAACATAGATAGTGACATCAGGTTGTAAAGTGGCTCTTTTCATATGGGATGATGGAGTGAGAGGATGGATGGCTTTAGCATGACTTTATTTATTACGGATGCAGATTTATTCTGCTTTTATTGCCCGCGGTGACATTTAAAACAAATGTGTTCTTCATAAGAATAAAAGCACATTGTTTATTGAAGAAAATAACCATATGCCAAATGACATACTGGCTGTGAGGTTTGTAAATAGCCAATAATGGGAAATGCCACTTCAAAAGGGCTGTCTGTTGAAAATTATAAAAATTCCTCCAAAGCCTTTTTTTTCTCTGTAGCCTGGGTTCTTAAAATGTAAAAGGCCTATTTGTGTGTGTGTGTGTGTGTGTGTGTGTGTGTGTGTGTGTGTGTGTGTGGGGGGTGGGGGGGGGTTGTATCAACAGCATTCATGAAAGCAGCATAGAGGCCCATTCCAAGGTTGACAGTCAAATAAAGGTCACATTGTAAACTTTTAAAATTATGAATTTAAATGAAATCGACTATACATTATGTAAATATTCATCTTTGGTTCAATTCATCTGTGATACAGAAAACATTTACAGTTTCACAACTGCAGAGTTATCGTCAAGGATACCGTGAGTTGCTGGATAACAAGGCGTCACCTTACAAGACTGCTGAGTCAAAGGTCAAGGTTCAATATATTGAATAGGTTTTGATGAACTGTAATCTTTGGACAGGAAAATAAAGCATTAGCCCCACTACAGCAGAGAGCAATGTAAGTATTTGCACTTTGTCCATTGAGGAATCCAATGAGAATAGTGCTTGTAAACCCTGACGCTATGGCGACACCCTGCCATGTCTCTACTAAGACTCCCCTGACATCACTGACCTCTTGATCCTAAAAGTTGAAGTTTTCCGTGTAGTGAAAACAACTGGAGAGTTTGCTATGTCTGTCAGTGTGTTGTTTTGTCTGAGGCTGCATACACACACCCTACTGTCCTCCCACTGCGGACCCACTGTACTCTCTAACATGTCCTCATGCCTCAGAAGGTCCGCCATGTAGGGATAGGGCTGGCGTCGTCAACCTTTGACCCTGGAACACTTGGGCTGTGTCTGAAATGATACCCTATCCTGTATACTATATAGTTCACTAATTTCTGGTCAGGACCTGTGGGGCTCGGATAAAACAAATGGTGCCATTTCCATCACACTCTGGGAGTCACCATGCAGGTCCTATTTTGG
Organism: Oncorhynchus nerka; assembly: GCF_034236695.1. Lineage (NCBI taxonomy): Eukaryota > Metazoa > Chordata > Actinopteri > Salmoniformes > Salmonidae > Oncorhynchus > Oncorhynchus nerka. The sequence continues at coordinate 19,182,921 of NC_088412.1, forward strand.
CATCTGGTTACAAGGAAACCATTACACACTGTATGTTTTGATAACTGGCCTCAGGCGTGTCATTGTCTTGAACTACAATTTACAGCACCTGCCCACAGCGCCTGACACTGGCAATCAGCACTTTAAACTGACGGACTGGAATCACACCCAGTAATTCTTTACCGAATCACTCACCAGACCTATGGCTGCGGTAATAATAACTTGCACTTGAACTGACGAGGTAGTACGATAAGAGGGAAGACTTCATTTCAGCCACGCTTCAAACATATCCACACACACTCTGTTTATACCCATGGAAGTTAACAGGGGTGTCATTTCAGCTACGCTTCAAACATATCCACACACACTCTGTTTATACCCATGGAAGTTAACAGGGGTGTCATTTCAGCTACGCTTCAAACATATCCACACACACTCTGTTTATACCCATGGAAGTTAACAGGGGTGTCATTTCAGCTACGCTTCAAACATATCCACACACACTCTGTTTATACCCATGGAAGTTAACAGGGGTGTCATTTCAGCTAAAGCTAGGGGATGGCAGAATGAATGACCTGTTTTGTATACAGAGAGAGAACGATGACGGGTGACGGTCACCAGTGGACACACTGTGCTTCACACCAAGGGTTGGTTGTGAGAAAAGACAGTGTCGTGATTTGATGATTTTTATTACATATACATTTCTCACATCTATCAAGATTTTGTAATGTTGTGATTTACTGTTGTGAGTTCTCTCTAATAGAGGGGTTACAAAAAGCAAGGTTATCTTTATTATTGTCAACATAGGCCTAATGACGCAGGATCCCACTGCATAGGAGAGGCAATCTATCCACGGTAGGGCTGTTACACACACACACATCATAAGCAGCAATTTATAACAATCTAATATCTTATATCCAGCAAAGTAATATGAACAAATCCATTATATCTACTCTCTTAGAAAATCTACAACCTAAAAGGGTTCTTCTGTTGTCCCCATAGTAGAACCCTTTGAATAACCATTTTTGGTTCCAGGTAGAACCCTTTTGGTTCCTGGCAGAACCCTTTTGGGTTCAATGTAGAACCCTTTACGCGGAGGGTTCTACCTGGAGCCAAAAAAGGGTTGTCCTATGGGGACAGCTGAAGAACCCTTTTGGAACCCTTTTTTTCTAAGAGTGTAAGGGTGTATCCTAAGGCGAAGTTTCTGATCATAACAACACATCTGTATGCTATTGTTCCAAACCACTGTCTCAGTATACACCCTAATAGACCCTCATTTTCTGAATCAAGACTCAAAGGGTTACTCAATAGTTCACAGGCATCAACAGTAATATCCCTAGGGGAAGGGTTTTAGGGCGTCAGAAACTAAATATTTAGCATTAATGACAGTCAGAGTTCCCATCGCTCCATCTTTTCTTTTGCAATTGTTAGATCTTTGACTGCTTAACATTTAGTTTCACTCCGTGCATCAGAATGTCTTTATTAAGCTCCTCGGCAACCACACAGAGACAGAGGATGAGGTCGTCTCTGATATTAATGAATGCAGGGTCTTTGAAGTTGGCAAATAGGCATGAGGAATTTCTGCACAAAAGCTGAAAACAAAAACATGGCCCACTATTGCTGCATAATTATTAATGCGCCACATTTGCTTTTGAAAAGCATGCCTGTCTGTTCTTTGTTCATAATGGGAGCAAGGGAAATCCATCAATATGTTTTTGTTTTGGTATCAGTTTGCACAAAGTGAGCGTGGTTAATGGTTAACCTTTACAGTCAAAAGGTGGCCGCCGGCCAGGGAACGGTGCAGTCCATGCCACTCCATCACCCAAACGTTGGCTGCCATCCGTCGGTCCATCTGGGGATTCTAACCCCCCTGTTGATTTAGGGACTCTAATAGCTCAGCCTCACCCCGATCCCCCTACACACCACCTTTCAACAAAGGAACAAAGTTTCCTACCTCAAGTGTGCAGTGGCCTCCTTTGCCGGTTCATGATGAAATATATGTCACAGTGTTCTGAGCTGAGCTGTTTGTTCGTTGTGAGAACAAAGGGAAGGAAATGGCTCTTATAATCTTTAGTAGCATTGAAGTGGGGAGCATGAATGTTGCTGCCAGTGTGATTGAATGTACTGATCCTTTTTTTGCTCTATCCTTTTCAGGCCACATAAACAAAACACTTTTTCTCTTTCAACAATGTAAGAGTATATTTTAGAGAGACGACAATGAATTGTGTGGAATACCTGTCGACGTCAATCTGACCATCAAAATAGCTAACATTATGGCCTAAGCTTGTAAACTTGGTGAAACCTGGGAAATCCTCAGACATTATAACCACCAGACTACTAGTATGTTAGACCACTACCCAGAGGCCAGGGCTTGGTTTGTAGCGGGCTGAGGGATGTCTAGTCTAAACTAGGATAGTTGATAGGGGTGAAGGGTTGTGGGTAGCAAGGATTTATTGGACTCTGTGGGACCCAATGAACCATCATCTCCTGAGATCCCCATCCATACTGGGTGAACTCTGGGCCCCAATTCACAGTCACACTGGGGGAAACTCTGGGCCCCATCCACAGTCACACTGGGGGAAACTCTGGGCCCCCATCCACAGTCAAACTAGGGAGAACTCTGGGCCCCTATCCACAGTCACACTTGGGGGAACTCTGGGCCCCTATACACAGTCACACTTGGGGGAACTCTGGGCCCCTATCTACAGTCACACTGGGGGGAACCCTGAGCCCCTATCCACAGTCACACTGGGGGCAACGCTGGGCCGGGCCCCCCACCCAACTTGTCTTTCCTTTGTTGTGGTCACTGGGACAAACGTTTACCAGCAGTGCTGGAGAATGGAAACCGCTCGCTCAGTTCCCCCGCTGTAGTAAACGATTAAACAGGAGATCCTATTACCACGACGTTACCACGGCGAGCCCGGAACTTCAAGGCAGACTTGGATCCTTTCTTTCACCCCTGGCTGAATTAAGCACAACAGTCCGAAACCAACTGACTTTATTTTCTTACTTATAGCCTATATCCATTACGCCCAGGGAAATTCCTCAAGCCACTGTGGTTCTTTAAGCTACTAGGCCTAGATCATGATGAAGTTACTTCCTGAAGTTGTTTCCCTTGTTTATTCCTTTTCATAATGAATGCACTTTCCCATCTACTCCTGGTTCATTTGAATACATTTGGGATTACAGGTCGGGTTCTACAGGGGCCTTACTTTCAAAGTCACCAGAAACTCCTCCTTGGGTGTCTACAACTCAGACAGCGGCAGACAAACACAACAACCATGATGAACTGGGTAAACAACATCCCCCCCAAAACCCAAGTGATTTCTGTTTGAGTCTTGTGGGTTCCAACCCCAGACCCAGTCTGTGAGACGCAGCGACAGAGATGAAGGGTCGTGGTCGCTCCAGACACAGATTTGTTTTCCACAGCAGACCCATTCCCTGGCCTCCTGGCTGAGCCTGGCTTGGATGCACCACCTAACGACCCACCGGAGACATCTGCCATCTCCATTTAAAAGGCATGTTTGTGCTCCACATTTGTTTGTGCTCACAGATGTGTTTTTTTTTTATAAAACTCAGACTTTTTGGTATTTCTCAAATGCCTGTGTGATGACATTGTACATAGCTTTTTTCATCTCGTGTCTGGTTTCTCGTGGAAAATGCAGTCTGCACAAACTACTGTACCCGTTTTGTGTCTGTCTGTGGGGACAAAATTAAGAATAGAATGAGTCTCATTGATGTTTTCTACACCACAATTAAAAGCAGACTCGCTGTGCGTCGCAGGGTTGGAGAACGCACAAGATGAAACAACCCGTACCTTGCCCTCTCCTCCTCTCCTCTGAGACAATGACTAGAGGCAGATCCCCTGCCAAACTCTCCTGGGTTTCAGACTAGAAAACAGCAAAACCATCCATAACATTGAGTGCTTTATTATTTCACATTTTTCATTGTAGCAATACAACTAGTAATAAAAGTTTATAAGACATATTTAACATCGGTGAAAGACATTAATCGAGTATCTATTTAAGGGTTATCTAACAAACTTGTCATATCCTAGCAATTGCTATGTCGTAAATAATGTGCATTGGTGTTATTACATACGACTACACTAGCAACATTACTGTTCTAACAAGGACATGGAAACAGGTACAAACTTTAAATTAAAATGTTGATGTATTGTAGTGTGTCTATATACTCCTCAAAATATGATTTCTGAACTTGAGAAGGTGTTATTACATATCTGTGTACTGGTACTGGTGCACTGGTTTCCATTGGACAACTGCACTGTCCTGGGAGCACCAAAGGACCACACACAGCACCAGGCACGTTCTGACCAGTGCACTGAGTGTGGGAAGACACTGGTCACATGACCATTGGTTTGCTCATACAGCTTTATATAGCCACTGGTTTGGTTACACAGCTTTATATGGCCACTGGTTTGGATACACAGCTTAATATGGCCACATGTTTGGTTATACAGCATTATATGGCAACTGGTTTGGTTATACAGCTTTATTTAAATTGTTCTATTTAACCAGGCAAGTCAGTTATGAACAAATTCTTATTTTACAATGACAGCCTAGGAACAGTTAACTGCCTTGTTCAGGGGCAGAACGGCAGATTTTTTACCTTGTCAGCTCGGGGATTCGATCTAGCAACCTTACGGTTACAGGTCCAAGGCTAACCACTAGGCTACCTGCCGCCCATATGTGGTCTGGTTATACAGTTTTATATAGCCAGTGGTCTGGTTATACAGTTTTATATAGCCAGTGGTCTGGTTATACAGCTTTATATAGCCAGTGGTCTGGTTATACAGTTTTATATAGCCAGTGGTCTGGTTATACAGCTTTATATAGCCAGTGGTCTGGTTATACAGTTTTATATAGCCAGTGGTCTGGTTATACAGCTGGTTATACAGCTTTATATAGCCAGTGGTCTGGTTATACAGTTTTTATAGCCAGTGGTCTGGTTATACAGTTTTTATAGCCAGTGGTCTGGTTATACAGCTTTATATAGCCAGTGGTCTGGTTATACAGTTTTATATAGCCAGTGGTCTGGTTATACAGCTTTATATAGCCAGTGGTCTGGTTATACAGCTTTATATAGCCAGTGGTCTGGTTATACAGTTTTTATAGCCAGTGGTCTGGTTATACAGCTTTATATAGCCAGTGGTCTGGTTATACAGCTTTATATAGCCAGTGGTCTGGTTATACAGTTTTTATAGCCAGTGGTCTGGTTATACAGCTTTATATAGCCAGTGGTCTGGTTATACAACTGTATATAGCCAGTGGTCTGGTTATACAGCTTTATATAGCCAGTGGTCTGGTTATACAACTGTATATAGCCAGTGGTCTGGTTATACAGCTTTATATAGCCAGTGGTCTGGTTATACAGTTTTTATAGCTTCTGGTTATACTGACAACAACTGTATATAGCAGTGGTCTGGTTACAGTTTATATAGCCAGTGGTCTGGTTATACAGCCAGTGGTCACCGTGGCTACATGTTCAGCCAGCGGTACCGTGGCTACATGTTCCAGATCCTGTAGCTCATAATAACCTATGGAGTTCTTACAGTAAGGTGTTCTTACAGCCATGTTTTACAAGACAGAAATCACAGCATCTGCAACCTTTCCACTGGTCAACCATAGATCTCAGCTTGGGGAACATTGGTAATTTTATAGCAGAAGTAGGTAGTATATTTAACAAAACCCATCACTTGAAAAAGTGCATATTGGCAATCATGACTGGTTTACCAATAGATCTACTAGTGGATGATTTCAGCACGCTATGGATGTATTTTCAATTGAACTGTGTGTGGTACTAGTAATTGCAGGAGAGGGAGAGGAGAACTGGTCTAAGACACCTTGTGAATTTTTAGAAAGCAATGCTTTTGGTTGGCCAGCTTTTAAGTGGCCATTGTGGTTTCTACAGCTTAGTCTCAGGATGTGCCATTCGTCTGGAGGCCGGCAGATGAGGCAATAGCAGCACAACTCCAAGAGCTATGTCACCCAGCCTTCACCCAGCCCACCCACCATCAGCACTCACTCAGAACTACAATGATAGATTTCTCCTACAAGACCAGCTAGGAGCAGTGAGGGTCTTCATTGTGTAACTGTAATGGCTTAAACATGATTCCAGCAACGTTGTGGCTTTTCGTTGGTTCCCCTCAACCCAGACGTGGATGTAAGATGTAAGAACTCTCGTCTTGCCCTTTGATAATTAGCTGTCTACTTTCCCGGATTTTGAATGAGTTGTGGCACCATGATGCTCGGGGGACGAGTGCCATGACATTTTGTGGAATTTACTGAGCAATACCCGCCCCTATGACAAAAGAAAGAGGATTAAGTGTATTGTGTTTGAGACATTTGAAGTCAGAGCCTCACTCAACGTTATGTGTCAACGAAATGCAGTTATCTTACATTGTCGTCAGAAGTACCAGACCGTGGTTCTTCTGTGGTGCTTACAACTGTGACCAAAACAAGACAATCTCGACAATGGATACATACATACAATCCACATACAGTAAGCACAGTTCATAATCACATACGGCACAAATACAGGGCCTGATACTGTACTGGAGGCTAACCGTCGGCTGAGAAGTTAATGGCCAAACTGTTACAGTACAGCCTCAAGTTGTCACTGGATCAAACAAGTCTTAACCAGAAGGCATGCACCACTGGTGAGGTCTGTCCTCTGAAAACAGTCTGATCTGGGCATCGGCGTTCAATTTAGCATGCTGTAAGTTTTTCCTTTAGAGGATCTAAAATTCCAACATTTGTCCATAAACATGGTTGTCTTATATGGGGTTATAATTGTGTTTTTTAATACTGGATCATACAATCACCATATGCCGGGGCCGGGTGCTGTGCCTGCCACAACTGGTGAGGAGACTCTGTGAGAGGTAAACATGCAGAGGGCTGCTGCTCTTGCAGGAATTTCACTCTCTGCATCCCAAATGGTACCCTGTTCATTTGATGGTGCACTACGTTAGACCAGTGACCAAAGGGCTCTGGTCAAAAGGAGCGCACTATGTAGGGAATAGGGTGCCATTTGGAACGTAGACACTCTGCTTCAGCAATGATACATGGTGTACTTGTGCGGTGGTCACCCACCAGGTCTAAATAGAGTAGGACAGCAACGCGACAGGAGGAAACGCTCAGAGACAAAGAAAGAGACTACTGAGCCTTCATCACTGATTGTTTTACTTTGTAGTCGTCCATATTTTTTTTGTCCCATCCATGTCTTCTCCTTTAATTTCTCTAGCTGACTCTGCTTCCCTTTCTCTCTGTGTCTCCATGCATTTAGTCAAATAAAAGGGACGTCATCTCATCACATTGAAGCACACAGTATGTACCCTTGTGGTGGCAGTGTTGACACGTAACAGTTCCCTGACTGTTGTCAAGCAAAGTTGCAAGTTTGTCAGGATTCCATTGACATTTACAATAACCTGAATATTAGCAGATGATCTGCATTCCACTTTTTCATGAAGACGTGACTTGTGGTTTGATTGACTTGTTGTCTTGTGTGCCTCAGACAAAATACATTTACCTCAGCTTGGCTTAAGATAATGTTCTGCCTGACTATCGGCTAGCCCATCAGTGCACAGGCCTTCGAGCCAGAAGCGACAACGGTTGTGTGAGCTCCAACCTATTGGGTTAGAACACAATAGCTTCATGCCTTGAAGAAGGGGAGGGTTGTTATTGATGAGGGGACAAGTACAGTGCTTACCCCTGAGGCCGTCGGACCCATGCTGCTCCCCCTAAAATCTCCCAACAACCCAGGGAAAACAAGTGGTGTCTTCAAGAATATGTGGTTTTCGCTCCGTCGTCCGCCAGCCCAAGTTTAGATCTCCCCCTCCTGCTAATGACACATTCAAATTAGCTGCGGTCAGGATTTCTTCAAATACACAGTTAGATTCATGCAAATTCTTCTCCCCACCTCACCTCTCTCTGGTCTGGCCTGAGGAAACCACACGCCGGGGTCACTGTGCTCTCCAAGAGCCAAGCCATACCCATAATTTAGCTTTTGTTTCAGATGTAGCCTCAATGCCTTAAATATAAAGACACAGCTAGGCCGGCCTGGGAAGGTCAGAGAAGAGAGAGAAAGGGAGAAAGAGAGAGAGGGAGAGAAAGAGACAGAGAGGGAGAGAGAGAAACCTCACATAGCAGTGAGGTGAATGGTGAGCTCTTTTCAGCACAGTAAGGAAGCCTTCACTATACAGAGTGTGTGTGGACAGGAAGAGCTGGGTAACGACGAGTAGACTCAGCCAAACCACCAGCTATTACTGACCGTTACAGCCAATGTCCAGTCAGTATTCTGGACCAGTCCTCTGCCCTATTAGCTCACAACCAGCACATTTAGGGAATTATGTTAATGGAGACGACCAAGTCAAAGTATTTTCTGACAGTTTCTGAATTATGTTCTACTGTCATTGTATTTTATGTTGTTTTTATGAGCTCTATGTTGCAAGCAACTGACTTAGAAAAACAAACCAGAATTTTCTCCTTTTATAGCCTCATGAATTGAGTCTTCTCTCTAACAATCCCTGCTTGTTGCTAAAGGGTTCATCCGACTTACTTTCCATGATATCGTTTATGAAGGATGAAAATGGTTATTTTTATTATTTTTCAGTGGTTGACGATTACTGCACTGCGTTTGCTTGCCATAACTTGTTAAGAGAAGGACACTGACCCTTTTCTCAGAATCATAGTGTTCCATTTACACGGTAAATGCTGTGTTTTCATTCATGAACGCTATGTCCTAGAGGAAAACATTTAAAACAGCGACTTAAAGTCAGACTCAAACACTATTTTACCATACTGTAACGATGTGAGTTGATAGTCGGGAAGCACGTTCAGGGAGTGAATGTTTTAATAAATAAACGCAACATAAAACAAAACATTAAACAATAACAACGCACAGACTTAACACTGCAACAGAAACAACACCTGGGGAAGGAACCAAAGGGAGGGACATATATAGGGAAGGTAATCAGGGAAGTGATGGAGTCCAGGTGAGTCTGATGATGCGCAGGTGCTCGTAACGATGGTGACAGCTGTGCGCCATAACAAACAGACTTGGGGACCTAAATGCCAGGGAGAGGGAGCACACGTGACAGTACCCCCTCCGCGACGCACGGCTCTAGCCGCAGGATGCCAACCAAAATGACGATCCCGGGGATCAGGAGTGGACCGCTCACCTCTGCTGAGGTACAGAAACCTGACGAACCAGCTGAGGCGTGAGCGCCTGATGAGCCGGCTGAGACCTCCCCGGTTGCCTTGGTGGGAACCTGTTCATGGGAACCTGTTCACCAGCTGAGGCATAGGAGCCTATCGAGCCAGCTGAGGCATGGCAGCCTGTCGGGCCAGCTGAGGTATGGAAACCAGCAGAGCCAGCTGAGGCAGGGGAACCCAACAAACCGGCTGAGGTCTCCCAGGTAGCTCCGGGGCGGACACCCGGACCCGACATCACCTCCAACACAAAAAAATAAAATACCCCCCCGATGCTTCCCTTTGGTGAGGCGGTATTCTGTAATGATGTGAGCTGAGAGTCAGGAAGCAAGTTCAGGGAGTGAGTGTTTTAATAAATAAACGCAACATAAAATAAAACAAAGCAAGAAACACGTGACACATACGTTGGTCTCCCAAGTGGCAAAGTGATCTAAGGCACTGCATCTCAGTGCTAGAGGTGTCACTACAGACCCTGGTTCGATTCCAGGCTGTATCACACACAACTGGCTGTGATTAGGAGTCCCATAGGGCGGCGCACAACTGGCCCAGTGTCGTCTGGGTTCGGGTTTGGTGTCCGGGTTAGGGTTTGGCTGGGATAGACCGTCATTGTAAATAAGAATTTGTTCTTAACTGACTTACCTAATGAAATAAAGGATAAATAAATACAAATCAGTTTGTCTAGATACTGTCAATGGGGAGATTCGCCCCCTAGTTCCATTATTTGGTCTAAAACATTGACCCTCTTTGACAAAGACACTACGTCGTAGAACTCTAAAGTCATTGATGTGAGTCAGAAGAACTTCCATCCAACGTCTAAAACTTTTAATTTTGTATTTTATTTAACCTTTATTTAACTAGGCTAGCTACCCAGCTGACATCTGTGTGGGCCAAATCTAATCTCCAGCTCAGAGTGAAACAGGTTTTCTGCTGTTCACTACGTGTTGTTGAATGCAAAACGACATCATGCACTGCGTACACACACCCCAGCCGGACTTCCATTGTAATACAAATGAGAGGAGTGGGTGGTGGGTTAGTGAGCTAAACAGATCCCAAAGCCACAGTTTCCTCAGGGAAAACAAACGTAGATCCTTCTTTCTGGAGGACAAGGCCAGTCAGTGGGTCATAGTGCCTGACCCCAGGATGTTTCCCTTATCAGCTCCTAGGAGGCCAGGTTCTGGACACACTGTTCCTTCTCTACCAGGGACCCAGCTGGAGAGATGTGTGACATGTCCATGGGCCAGACTGACTGCAGAGTGTCCCCAGTCACAGGGCCTGACTGCAGTTTATCCCCAGCCACCAGCCACAGCCCAGAAACCACTGGCTCCTGGAGTGTCATTCGACTCATTCCATTGTGAGCAAACAGTCTAATCAAATGGTTTCCTATAACATGATGACTGCTTATTGGCACGCTTTGGTCTTTTGTGTGTCTCACATGCATGGGCTTGGTTTAGCTGTTGATGACTACGATATAGGTCTAGCACAGGCTGCGTTTACACAGGCAGCCAAATTCTGATCTTTTTTCACTAATTGGTCTTTGGGAAAATCAGATCAGCTCTGAAAAACATCTGATGTGAAAAGATCTGATGTGATTAGTCAAAATACAAATGTGTGGAAAAACGGCAGCAATAGTTACATTTTGTACAATAGGCAGTTGTTTTGGTTGTTGTTGTTATAACTGAAGTATTGGATGGGTGACTCAATAAGTCACCCATCCCCCATTATGTTTTTTTAGTTTTTGCTGCTTCTTCCAACCCTGCACTGTGGGATCCTATTCGCTGGAAACCTTGCTCCTTCGCTACAGATGACACCTGGAATCCTAGTTTTCCACATCTCCCTGTTGTAAGTGTTTATGTTTAAGACCCCTTTCAAGTCTATTCTTGTCATGTTTTTTAAAAACCTTTATTGAAGTATTCACTGAGAGGAGTCCAGCTGCACAGGACTACACTAGGAGGTTCTTCAACAGAGGTCTCCTATGAGAAGGAGACAGAAATACACCCCATACCTCTTAATGGACATACTTATTTTTATTGCATATTTATTTACTATTTAGGTTTTTCCCATGTCTTATACACACTGTGCTCCAGTTGTGTGGGTTCTCGTCAGTTATGTACCAGTTGGTTGAAGAGAGATGTAAGCATGCGTGTGCTGTCTCTTCTATAGAGCGCTAGGAGGTACTATATGATACTTCAAGGTCTTAAATCCTCAGGATCCATAGGAATTATTATTGTAACCTACACATACCAAATTCAGCATATCTCAGATAGCAATATTCAAAGTTATCCAAAAGGCACCAATTTGACACTAAGTGCACTGTTACCAGTATTGTGTTGTGCTTATTCAAGAGAAACCACACTGATTCGGTCTTATGTAGCAAACTTTGAAATGGTGTTTTTTACATTGGATAAAAGCAGAGACTAAGAGCTATAAAAATGGTATATCATACACTGCATTTGAGGAACAATGGGAAAGGAATTATTGTTTGAAAGTTGATCAACTTGTTAACTCACTTTTGAGAAAATGGCCTTTGAATGTTTTGGTATCTAGTGAAGAGCTCTTCTTTGTCTACAGCCATTCAGCATCGTTCACACCCTCTAACGCTTTAGCCCCAACCATCTCGTTTCGTTTTGGCCGATGATTTGTTTACCTTTGGATAACATGAAAACAACCTAACCAGCTCTGCTGGCAACAATTTCATTACGCTTTTTTGCAGACATTTACTGACACCGGCCATATACAATGGGTGTTGTACACACAAATAATAACATCAGCTAGGGAGCTAACAGTACACTTTAGCTTAATACATGTAGATAGCTAGCTAGGTAAACAATTAACCTAACTAGGTAAACAAAGTGTAAGATCACACATGTCACGTAACGTTAGCTAACGAGCCAGCCAGATAGTGTTAGCTAGCTAGCTAACAGTACACTTTAGCTTGAAATTAAACCACTTTCTGTCAAAATTAGAAATGTGTAATATCTGAAAATGTAGCTAGCTAACGCTAGACTATCTTACCTTTATACATCATCATGCATGATGGACACATCTCCCTGTCAGGAATGCCATACCACCATTGCCCTTAGTTTGAAGATGTAATCCAGAGACTTCACAACTTGAGCCTCCAGAAAGTAGAGAGCAACACGTACGCAGCTCCACTACACAATACATAAAAAAGCCACGTTCGACAGGATTACCAACACAGACTGACAAGCTCAAATAGACAGAAACCTTCTATATGGCAGACCAATCCAAACTCATCTCTTGGCTTGTCCAGCCCACTCATTATCTCAGCCAATCATGGCTAGTGGGAAGGACTTCTGTGGCTTAACCAACAAGGCTCATAATTTAACAGTTTTATTCGTATTTACAGATGGCATGCACGTTTGTTATAAAGGCACATAAAAGTTTACATGTTCGAGAAGGCATTTCTGCCCAAAAACACATTTTGATTAAAAAATATATATTTTTTATGTTCAAATGGCATCCCTGTGAAGTTGTGACTTGCGACATACGCCTAGTTTCCTGAATCGGGTCACATATGGCAAGAAACCACACCGGGTCATTATATGTCAAGAAACCACAACAGGTCATTATATGCCCATAGATTGGAGGAAAAATGTACATTTGTCCGATTTATGATTTTCTTTGTATGCCTATGGTAAACAAAGCAAGACAGCTGATTCATTCCTCTATGAAACCAAGCATGTCAGAGTGGATTCCGTACCTCTCATATTTCGTTTCATATTTCATACGGGCCATTGTAACAATTGTGTTATTATGGCATTGTAAACAGACCTTTGCACTGGGCAGGGCTTCAGGAATGCATGCTGAAGATGTGCAAGCTGATTCAGTGCTGGCGGCATGCAAGGAGCTAGACCAGGGGTATTCTTACCCTATGAGGTCGGGAGCCTGCTGGTTCTCTCTTCTACCTGATAATTAACTGCACCCACCTGGTGTCGCAGGTCTAAATCAGTCCCTGATTAGAGGGGAACAATGAAAAAACGAGGTGGAACAGGCTTCGAGGTCCAGAGTTAAGTTTGAGGGTTTTAGTAGTAATTACAGTTCAGTTTGGTGGCTATTGGGAAAGGTGGGGCCCTCCAATCATATTGAAAGGGAAATAGTCAAATGTTTTAAAGCAGTATTTCACGACTTGCATTTCAGGCCTCTTTGCACATCTTTATTTTTAGTTTATAGCAATTGTTATCGCAATAACAATCCCCACTCCCCGATAGAGGCCTCCTGTACCTGGGTGCACAATGTATCTCTAAACCGTTTAAGTGACCACTTACCATCCATTAATAGAGATGGATTTTCTTTGCTTTGAAAATGAATCAAAGACATGGAGATGTCCAATACGCCATTCTAACTTCATAGATGACTCTCTCGATAAACACTCCCTTAGTTTACAGCAGCACGTTTCTGCTGGCTCAACTGATTTCATTCATAATGACGGAGAGGGAGAGTATAATTGACCTGGATCCCATGCCAGCTCATCCTGGCCTTGGGCTGGCCTTGTGAAGCACCCCTCCTGACCCTAACCTCCACCCTCCACTTCAGCCCCCATGGAGCCCGGCCAAGAAAATGTGCAGAAATGGACCTTGGACCGTGCTACTCTACGTTCCCTCTCCGTTGCGGTTGTTAGCCTATGTCTCTCTGTGCCTCTGTGAAGGGAATGGAGATGCTCTCTTAACCTCCGGGTAAGGCAGACTCAGACATTCCTTAGGCCGTACCACAATGAACTGTATATTTGTGCAGTATGATATTATATGATGTGGAAAAACATATTTTCATAAAGCAACTTGCCTTTGAAATCAGTAATATTTGACTAAGGTAAGGATGATGGAGAGTGGTGAAGAGAGCACAATGTAATGGGGAAATGGGGGTAAATACAGTACAGCACAGTGTCCTCATGCTTCACCTACCAGGACCACAGAGAGATTAAACCTACACTCCTACGGTAGGAGATTCAGAATGTGGCTATGAAGGTCAATCTGTGTGTGTGTGTGCATTCATGGGTGTGTGAGAGCCAGAGTGAGAGAGAGTGTGAGTGTGTGGTCCTGTTAGTAGAGTGGAAAATGATTTATATTTTAGGGTTTTAGTTCAATATTTGCTTTTCCTTTGGGTTGCCAATTACATTTTTAGTAAGAAAGGTTTAAACCTGTCATGACACGGGTGGGAATTGTGTGAAATTAAAACCAAAAGTGGATGAACATGTGTAATATTATGCCACGAGACAAACCTATCCCACTTTAGGACCAGGTGAGGGAGTAGAGTTCCAGCATTAGCATTATACAACTGGTTGTTTGGATTCTGGATGCTGATTGGATGAGCAGCATCCCAAGCCATGCTGTATTGGCCATCACAGACATACCTACTGTACGCCTGCTAACAGTTCCATCTGAAAATGATCACTGCATCTCCATCAGTATATCATGTTCATGTTGCTGTCCCAATCATCTCTTGTATTTATCTCAACTCGCACATCATTTCTCCTTTCTTCCAGCCTAGCATTTAGTTTGTTACAGCAGGGGTTAATATAAGCCTTGCTGTCTGCCTGTCTGACCTCGAAAACAATGTTTCACTTTTGAATTTCGATCTCTGCCAGTACCACACAGAGTGAACGGTGCCCAGAAAATACGAGACCACCAGTCAGTTGAAATCACACATCAACGGCATTATCACGGACATATCCAAGTAAATGGCAATAGAAAAAAACCTCAAACAAATTAAAATGCAGCTAGTGAACTGGCATTCCAGGGTCGGAAATGTATTTTTTTTGCCCGCGCTACAGACGGTTATATTGGTCCGCTAATACAGAACAAGTAAAGGCCAAGTGCACCCTCAGCACCCCTACTTCCTGCGGCTATGCAGTCACAAGTAAACGGGTTGACTGGCCATCCACTATCATTTCGGGCCGAACAACGCCATTTACCTGTGACTATATTCATGAAATAGCCCTGCCTCTTGTGCCTTATTGCTTAAATAAGAGTAGTCATTATATAATCTTATTTTAAAGAATATGCATTTTAAAAATCAAATATTTTTTTCACAAACAATACACAATCTCGCTTTGGCATAGCGGGAGCCTATGTTTTATATTGGACCTGTTGTCACGCCCTGACCATAGAGAGCTGTTTATTCTCTATGTTGGTTGGGGCGTGATAGTGACTAGGGTGGGTCATCTAGGTGATTAATGGTTTATGTTAGCCCGGTATGGTTCCCAATCAGAGACAGCTGTTTATCGTCGTCTCTGATTGGGGATCATATTTAGGTAGCCCTTTCCCCATTGTGATTTGTGTGATCTTATCTACAGATAGTTACCTGTGTGCACACCAGTAGCTTCACGTTTCGTTTGTGCTTGTTTGTTTTGTTTGGTGAGTTTCGGTTTATTAAAATATGTGGAACTCTACGCACGCTGCGCCTTGGTCCAATCATTATGACGATCGTGACAGAAGATCCCACCAACAACGGACCAAGCAGCGTGCCCGGGAGATAATGGCATCGTGGTCTGTGGAGGAGATTAGGGAGAGAACATCCTGGACTTGGGATGACATTATAGCAGGAGAGAAGAGCTTGCCATGGAGGCAGGCGAAGCAGCGAGGGAGGGACAGCGACGAAATCGGGGAGGTAGGCCACAGAGACCCCAATAAATGTTTTTGGGGGGGCACATGGAGCAGTCGGCGGAGCCGAGGAGTGAATCAGAGCCAGTCTGGGAGAAGAAGGAGAATTTGGAGGAGAGAGAAATGGGATAGTTGTTGAGTTGGTGGAGGATGCACGGATTTGGAATAAAATAACGTGTTGTCAGTTTGGTGCCACCTGAGTCAGCTCCCTGCATTCATCCTAAGAAGTGTGTTAAAGTTCCGGAACAATTGATGCCGGCTATACACACCAGGTTTCTAGTGCACCTTCACAACCCACTGCATCCTGTGCCAACTCCTCGCACTCTCCCTCAAGTGCGCTTTCCCAGTCAGGTGTGTCCTGTTCCTGCTCCTCACACTCTTCCTGAGGTGCGTGTCATCAGCCCGGTACCACCTGTACCGGTCCCACGCATCAGGCCTCCAGTGCGCCTCCACAGTCCAGTACGTCCTGTGCCTCTTCCCAGCACTCACCCTGAGGTGCGTGTCATCAGCTTGGTGCCACCTGTACCGGTCCAACGCATCAGGCCTCCAGTGCGCCTCCACAGTCCAGAGCTTCCGGCGACAGTTCCCAGTCCAGACCTTCCGGCGACAGTTCCCAGTCCAGTGCTTCTGGCGACATTTCACAGTCCGGAACCTCCGGCGACGTTTCACAGTCCGGAACCTCCTGAGACTGTCCACGGTCCGGAACCTCCTGAGACGGTCTGCGGTCCGGAACCTCCTGAGACAGGGGTTCTCAGTCCAGAACCTCCTGCGACGATCCACGGTTTGGTTCCTCCGGCGAAGACCCACGGTCCGGTTCCTCTGGCGAGGATCCACGGTCCAGAGCTTCCGGCGATGATCCCCGCACCAGAGCCACCATGGAGGAAGACATTGTATCTGCGAGCGGAGTGGGTACTTCGCCCCGCACCGGAGCCGCCCCCAACGGTAGATGCCCACCCGGACCCTCCCCTATTGAGTCAGGTTTTGCGGTCGGAGTACTGTCACGTCCTGACCATAGAGAGCTGTTTATTCTCTATGTTGGTTGGGGCGTGATAGTGACTAGGATGGGTCATCTAGGTGATTAATGGTTTATGTTGGCCTGGTATGGTTCCCAATCAGAGAAAGCTGTTTATCGTCGTCTCTGATTGGGGATCATATTTAGGTAGCCATTTCCCCATTGTGATTTGTGGGATCTTGTCTACAGATAGTTGCCTGTGTGCACACCAGTAGCTTCACGTTTCGTTTGTGCTTGTTTGGTGAGTTTCTGTTTATTAAAATATGTGGAACTCTACGCACGCTGCGCCTTGGTCCAATCATTATGACGAGCGTGACACCGGTTCTTTTTCTTGCAGAAGCACTTCATTGAGCTCAGAAAAGTCTATTTTTGGTAAATAAGAATTTAAATCCCCCCTCTCCAGAACTAGGTGAAATCACCCCTGACAAACACACAGACAAAACAAATTAATCACATGGTGTCAGAATCTCAGATCCATTTAATAAACCTGCATGCCAGTTCATTGTTTGCTGCTATTTGTTCTGTGTTCTGTGTTGCTGGGTTTCATACTCACACAAGGGTTCTGCTGTCTCTGATCTTCCACACTCATTAAGGAAGTGATGCACCACACAGCATGCAGGGTTGACCAATCAACAGAGGTCAATCCCACAATGCAGTATGGTTTTTGTCTGCTTCCCTGTTGTCCTACCTGAAGCTTCCTGACTCGTTTACATACAGACAGGAGGAAATGAAACAAATGGTGTTTTTTCCATGTGGCAACAGAAGTTCAAATGTATGCTTCCCTGACTGTAATGGCTTGAGACTAGTTGGTAAACAGAACACAGCGAGTTGCCCGCAACCAAGAGTTATTTCTGTTAGAGGTTGCAGAACCGGGCTTGGCGCCGGGACATGGTTAGGAATTTCTTCGGCACATAGCATGGCGGAAGACAATGGCACGTTAAGGCCCAACGGAGGCCAATTCCTAATTGATGGTGTGTATGGGAACTTTCATACACCGTATAGTAGGCTACACAACTGAGTAGAGAGGCACACATTTAGGAGCAGACCAGTGAAGGTGTCTCTATGGTGAAAGAAGCAGTGATGCTAAATGCAGGAATGTTAATCAGTAAATGCAGGAAATTATTATTGTTCTCACTCCATTGTCTAAGTGAGTGCCCATTCCAATCCTCTGCTTGAACAAACTACCATGCAGAATTCATCTTTGGCTTTGTGTAAATTTTGTCAGACAATGTGACCACAACTATTTCACTGCCTAACATGAAAACAATATTTATTTCCATGTTTTCCACCTCTGATTCAGAGAAGTTGAAGGCTGCATGCTTAGGTTAAGATAGACATCAGGAAGAACAGACATGGGCAAGACCCACCAGCATGTGAGGTGAGCTGTAAATGTGAGATGTCTATGAAAACAAGAGAGAGAGACATGTCACCCCCCTTCCAGCAGCTCTCGCTCTCTCTACTTCTCCATCTCTCCTCTCTCTCTCTCTCTCTCTCTTCTCTCTCTCTCCTTCTCTCTCACTCCCATCCCCCTCCTACCTCCCCACCTGTGCATGCACTACTGCCACAGGCACCCAGCCACGCTCTTCTAAAACAACAGCAGGCTGAGTCGTCTCATACCACCATGTCTCTCAGCACCAACATTCTCATCCTACTCCTCTTCAGACGGAGAAACACCTGAAGACAGGTATTTCTGCTGAAAGCTATAATAAATCATTAGGCTTTTGTGTCCCTGTTGTTAATGTGTTGTCTCCCCTCCGAGCTCGTTCTGGAGTTGACAGAAGTCTACTTTTAGAGGAGAAGGAGTGGACCGGGCCAGTTTCAGCACTGCTTAGTAATTCTCACACCCTGTCATCACCCCAATGCCCCATTTCCCTCATCTGAATGGAAAGCAGAGTACTGGCGACACAGGGAGCAGGTACAGCCAGCTAACAATGGTTCTGCCCAGGGCTAAACAGAGGCTTTATGGATCCTTGGCTTTTCTCCTAGGAGGCAAGCAGTGTTTAGGTTGCTAGAACATGCTATAGAACAAATTGAGAAGCAAATGTTGATTTTCAGTTAATGTCCACAACTTCTTCTGGCCATTGCATGTAAATCATACGCCAAGGATGATGACTTTGGTTGTGTTACATTCTGGGAAGAATAGTGTGATGTTTACATAAGGAGGAATTTCATATTTTTACCAAAATTGGCAGGGCTACAAATGTCAAAAAAGTATTAATGAAACCATGAGGGATGACAGTGTCCAAGATCCATATTATCCATGGAGGGGTCGTAGTGGGAAGCTGGCCCTCTATCTGTCCACGCTGAGCCTGGTGGCCAGGAAGTCAGAAGTGACCATTGGAATGTTCTGGTTAGAGCTCTGTGTATGAGCGTGAACCTTCTACCTCAGCGTGTCATCCCCCTGAAACACACAGGCGAGCGCACACACACACACACACACACACACACACACACACACACACACACACACACACACACACACACACACACACACACACACACACACACACACACACACACACACACACACACACACACACACACACACACACACACACACACACACAGCCCTCCAACTCAGTCTCGCTCTAGCCCAGTGGCTTGGATCCCTCACTCTGTTCCTAAATCCATCTCCTGCCTTTTGGGCCGATGGGAGCGGACTTCCTGAAAACAATGGAATGGACTAATCTGCCGATTTACCACTGGATTTGATAAAGGCCGGTGTTCCTGGACAAAGTTTTTCTGACCTCTTGATATAAAACGTTGCATCTCTCCCTGACACCTCTCCCCCTGTTTTCTTTATGGATGGGCAGAGAGTGGCTTACCGGTGGTGCCTGTGTCTCTAATTAAACCCTTCTCTCTCCTCTTTATCTTTCTCATCCCCTATCCCTCCATCATGCCCCCAAAGGTGTGAACACACACACACACACAGAAAGAGAGGCATCCCGGTCAGACCATTAGTAGCCTAGTCCTGAAAGACTCATCGCAGTGTCCCACAAAGGGGGTAAAGCCCAACGATGTCAGGCTAAAAGTCAAAGGCCAATCCCCAAAGGTCATGGAGAGGCTAATAAGGTATTGTGACAGTAAAAATGTGTAATCTCCCTGAGACTCGAAAGGATCCATCTCTCCCTTTGTTCACATCACAAGGTTCCCCCCTCCTCAAGGAGTAGGCTTATGTCTCTTGGTTCTTTCCTCTCCTCCTACATTTGTCAAGAAGGCTACATTTTTCAAAGCTTTAGTTTGGAGAGGACTCATTTATAACAACATTTCCTGAATCCCCTCACTCCTCTATTCTTGCCTCATCTTTCATTGGAAAACTGTCTTTAGCCAGCCTATTTGAATGGCTAACTAGTTGATTCCCAAATAACAATTACAATTCTGCTCATTGGTGAGCACCCCACAGGCTGTCTTGATGCAAAACAACTTGGCCTGGCACATAGAGGGCTGTGTGGGCATGAGCCCTCTTGATGAGGGTATTATTTTTACGGAAAATAGTTGCCTATTCAAGACTTGCAAAAGCCATCACTAAGACACAAAGCATGGATAATAAAGGGGACAAAAGCTGGCAGGCGGACCACTTTTGCAAGCTGCGAAAGCCTCCCAACCCATAGAAATAGAATGAATGGTACGTTCTGGTTGAGACTTTCTATTCATTATATTTCTCTGTCCCTAACATTAGGCTACCTCCTTCCAACAGAGTAGGCAGTACATGACAACGGCGTGTGAAACTGTCCGGTACAGGCTGTGTGCTTACCTTATCCTTTATCATCCTATTTACCAAATTTTATGGAGTGTTTTTTATTCTTCAAATCTTACACTTGCTGCTGTGATAGAGCTCTTGCTTGCTTCTCAGTTACTCATCTTACACTGATGTTGCTGCTGCGATATAGTTCTGGCTTGATTCTCATTCTTTCCCAGAAATAGATGCCATTGCACAGAGGACAATTCCCCCAGACATACACCAGACTAGAGCTGAAATGGCAGAATGTATTTGGAGTTCTTACGCCCATGTTTCCTGTTTACTGTATCATTTTCTCATTTGGTGTATATTGCTATCCTCGTGGGTACAGGCAATCCCCAAAAGTCTCCACGAGGATAGTAAAACATGGACAATTCTCCCTCGTGGGGACATTTCCCAGGTCCCCATGAGGACAATGGCTATTTTAGGCTATGTGGTTAGGTTTAGGGTTAGGGTTACAATTAGGGTTAGAATTAGGGTTAGGTTAAGGTTGTGTGTGTGTGTATGTGTGTGTGTGTGTGTGTGTGTGTGTGTGTGTGTGTGTGTGTGTGTGTGTGTGTGTGTGTGTGTGTGTGTGTCACTGTAGCATGTTCCAAATGGTTGATGGTATAGGAAGTAATACGTTTTTATAGGAAATGATGAGCTGAGACTTGGATACTGTAGTTTCTCCATGTAAACTGTACATAGACATTCATACTGACAACCGCACAGCAGCAGGTCAAGGACATGTGGTGTGTAGTGCCGCTGATGGTAAAGATGTGAAATATTGAGATTGTGGCTTTCCACAAACAAACACATTTGTGATTTCCGCTTGTTTGTGACGCAACCACACTGTCATTGTTTTCCTGTCAGTATGAATGACGTTGGTGTGAGAGAAAGCTTTTTGCCTTCTCTATAATTGCCCATCTTTTTATTCTGAAAAATGAATCCTTGGACATCCCTTGAGAGTTTGTGTATGCATGTTGAGGACAGACCTGGATTCATATAGTATTTTACATATTTTAAATTTGGTTTGGTTCAGCCTGTGTGGTGCCATGTGGAGAGTGCTTCTCAGTGTTTGCACTTTTGAATTGGTTCCACTGCTCAAAACAAGCTCAATTCAGGGTGGCTATAGAATATGCAGGAATATAAATACTTTTTGAACCCATGTCTGGGTGATGGGGCAGCTGACCAAGTGATCTATAACGTCCACAATCACCTTGTTTGGAAATGGTCATTGAGCTTTTATTTCAATTTTGTATAATACATCGTTATGTAGTGTAGCTTCATGAGGACCGTTTCAGAGCTCTAGTTCTAAATGAACAGATGTGGGCAGTACCTCTAGTTGAGGACCGTTTCAGAGCTCTAGTTCTAAATGAACAGATGTGGGCAGTACCACTAGTTGAGGACCGTTTCAGAGCTCTAGTTCTAAATGAACAGATGTGGGCAGTACCACTAGTTGAGGACCGTTTCAGAGCTCTAGTTCTAAATGAACAGATGTGGGCAGTACCACTAGTTGAGGACCAATGGGTGATATGTCTTCATGATTCATCTTATCTTCTACATTTGCACACACTGTACATAGATTTTTCTACTGTGTTATTGACTGTATGTTTGTTTATGTGTAACTCTGTGTTGTTGTTTCTGTCGCACTGCTTTGCTTTATCTTTGCCAGGTCGCAGTTGTAAATGACAAGTTGTTCTCAACTGGCCTTCCTGGTTAAATAAAAGTGAAATAAAAAAATATTCAAACGTGATATCAGCAGGACATTCATTTCACTAACCACAGTACTGCATAACTTTACAATGATTCATTTCTAGTCTCAAAACATCAAAACAAGAAGCATACTTCTGGGGGAAAAAAAGGATATTCTCAGTTGGCAGACTTTGTCACTTTAAGGGCATTTTGAATTGTCTCTGAGTCTTGTTCAGCTTGGAAAAAGTCTGAACATTTGGACCAGAAGGACAAAGAGAGAAACAAGTGACAATTCCAAGAGACCAGAGACCCATGTTAAACCTTATGTTTTGAGCTCCAGGATATGATCATTTAAATAGATGGAGACATAGGCCTCCAAATTCTGTTTCCGATGGTTTTGGGCTGATTTGAACTTGGAGAGGTTGGAGCCTAAAATAGAATCCCCGCTATGAGTCCTCGGGCTTTTCGCTTATCCCATCAAGCCTTCTATTACCTGCTACACATGGCTTTTGTATATTGATAATATAGTCTTACGTTTACAAAATCTATATTTGATGGAACAGATTCATACGTGTTTTATAGGTTAAAGAAATATTGTTTGTGGTATGGTTTTGATGATGAAATACTGTAAGTAAAAAACCTCATATTTATTGGAATAACATTGCAAAACGCTGTAAAATCGGCTTAAAGTCAGAACCTATAATTATTAACCGATTGCAAGTGGCAGTTTCTTCATATAGTTCAGTTGAGTTATTTCCAAGAGAATGGCGTGGCAAACTGACGTTAAAAGAAATCTTTACACAATACTATGTGGGTTCCATTTCTTTTGAACACCCCATCTTATTTGGCAGAGTAACCATTAATAATGTCTGTTTTCCCCTCTCCCTGTGCGGGAATATGGGTATTTTAATGCCAGTTAAGACCCTGTTGATATTGAAATATGGTCTGGATGTGGATCCATTGTGAAACTCTCAGCAGCTATGGAGCTCTGAGACTCTTTTATGTCTTGTATTTAAAGTGTGATGTATAGTCGTGTAGCTCCCTGCAGGCCGTGGGGAGATAGAGATGGTGTGTGCATAGATAATGTAGTCTAATTGGTTCATGTTCCACGGTAATTGGTGTCAATGGATCTCGTTATCCTGAAACTTTCATGATCTAAACATGGAATATTGTTTGTCAGTTTCCCATAAAACTCTGCATTAAGAGTAATGCAACAGTTACATGTCATTTTGAGCAGTTGTATCAATTGATAGTTAGATCATTGTAATGAAATGAATAGGCAGTCATCTCAGATGTAATGTGTGAATTTCATTTTGAAATGGTAATACTTTGATGTTAAGTTGTTTCATCTTGAACAGGTGATTTTAGTTCATTGAACAAATGATCTTAGCTTTATGTGTATTGTATCTAAGCAATTGGAAAAAGTGTTAAGAGTTTTGAAAAATGTGCATTTTGATCATTGGTTGTGGTTTTTGTGCCTAGAGTTTTGAAAAATGACATCAAGGTTCCGAAATTAGTGCCAAAGTGATTGTAAAAAACTGTAATAACTTCACCATGTTCAAAGGGATATTCAATGTCTGCATTTTTTAAATTATCCATTTACCAATAGGTGCACTTTTTGCAAGGCGTTGGAAAAGCTCCCTTGTCTTTGTGGTTGAATCTGTGGTTGGAATTCACTGCTCGACCGAGGGTCCTTACATTTAATTGTAAGTGTGGGGTACAGAGAGGAGGCAGTCAGTAAAACACTGTTGAACACTATTATTGCACACAGAGTCCATGCATCTTATTATGTGACTTGTTAAGCACATTTTTACTTCTGGTCTTATTTAGGTTAACATAGGTGCTGAATATTTATTATCTCAAAACATTTCAGCTTTTCATTTTTTATTAATTTGTAAAAAAAAAATAAAAAAAAAACATAATTCCTCTTTGACATTATAAGGAATTGTGTGTAGGCCAGTGACAAAAAAATCTAAATGTAATCAATTTTACATTCAGGCTGTAACACAACAACATGTTGTAGAAGTCAAGAGTTGTGAATACAAATGGCATTGTAAGGTGCCATTTGGGATGCAAGCCTGTCCCTCAGTGTGGCCAGGGTTATTTCAAGCGTGTCCCTCAGTGTGGCCAGGGTTATTTCAATCCTGTCCCTCAGTGTGGCCAGGGTTATTTCAAGCGTGTCCCTCAGTGTGGCCAGGGTTATTTCAATCCTGTCCCTCAGTGTGGCCAGGGTTATTTATAGCCTGTCCCTCAGTGTGGCCAGGGTTATTTCAAGCCTGTCCCTCAGTGTGGCCAGGGTTATATCAAGCCTGTCGCTCAGTGTTGTCAGGGTTATTTCAAGCCTGTCCCTCAGTGTGGTCAGGGTTATTTATAGCCTGTCCCTCAGTGTGGTCAGGGTTATTTGAAGCCTGTCCCTCAGTGTGGTCAGGGTTATTTGAAGCCTGTCCCTCAGTGTGGTGAGGGTTATTTGAAGCCTGTCCCTCAGTGTGGTCAGGGTTATTTGAAGCCTGTCCCTCAGTGTGGTCAGGGTTATTTGAAGCCTGTCTGTCAGTGTGGTGAGGGTTATTTGAAGCCTGTCCCTCAGTGTGGTCAGGGTTATTTGAAGCCTGTCCCTCAGTGTGGTCAGGGTTATTTGAAGCCTGTCTCTCAGTGTGGTGAGGGTTATTTGAAGCCTGTCCCTCAGTGTGTGTCAGGGTTATTTGAAGCCTGTCCCTCAGTGTGGTCAGGGTTATTTGAAGCCTGTCCTCAGTGTGGTCAGTGTGGTGAGGGTTATTTTTGAAGCCTGTCCCTCAGTGTGGTCAGGGTTATTTGAAGCCTGTCCCTCAGTGTGGTCAGAGGGTTATTTGAAGCCTGTCCCTCAGTGTGGTCAGGGTTATTTGAAGCCTGTCCCTCAGTGTGGTCAGGGTTATTTGAAGCCTGTCCCTCAGTGTGGTCAGGGTTATTTGAAGCCTGTCCCTCAGTGTGGTCAGGGTTATTTGAAGCCTGTCCCTCAGTGTGGTCAGGGTTATTTGAAGCCTGTCCCTCAGTGTGGTCAGAGGGTTATTTGAAGCCTGTCCCTCAGTGTGGTCAGGGTTATTTCAACGGCGGGTTACAGCTGCAACCTCCGTTGCACCCTCCGTGGATCGCAGGTTCCTTTTACTCCTGTGGTTTGGTGTCACCCAAAGGTGTGTGATGCGTTTGGCCGTCACGTCCGGGTGGCCTGCCCTGGCTGCGGTCCCCCACTGTTTGGGTTTCTGCTCTACGCTCAGATTAGATCTCCACTGGGCTCTGTTCGCTGAGGCTTTTCCTGGAAGCTGGCCTCACATTCATTGAGTATTTACTTATGTTACAGTGTAAACTGGCACTCTGCAGCTCTTTGGGTTAAATGCGGAAGACAGATTTCAGTTGTACAACTGACTAGGTATCCTCCTTTCCTTTCCTTGTCTCCACTCCATCCTCAGTGAATGGCTCTGAGCTCTGGCCTGTCTCAGTGTGTTGAGAATACTTCAATGATATCTCTACCTACTGATTTATTGTTATTTTATCAAGATTTTAATCAACTCAACTGTGTCCAAATTAGGCCTTTAGCTACCAATCTGATTACTGTAACCAGGAAGTAAAAAAACAACAACAATAATTTCTATTCTGCCACATTCCACCACACTGTCTTCATTTCCTCTTATAAAAACAACATGATTTTCCATGCATTTTATGTTGTGTAAAATGTAAAAAAAATATAAATTCCACACTTTTAAATCTTTCTTGGAGATTATCAATCAGGGCACTGTAATCTAATGGATTTTAACATTTTATTTTGTCTGTGTGCCCCTTGTTGTGTCCACAACTCTCTCAATATGTCTGTGGATCTTCCGTTGTGTCTGTGTGCATCTCATTGTGTCTGTGGAACTCTCAATGTACCTCAATTCACTTTCAATGAACTTTCAATGTATTTGTGTTGTGTCTGTGTGACTCTTGTATGTCTGCTGTTGTGTCTACAGTATGTCACTTCTCACTATGTCTGTGGTAGATCTGCTACTGTACTCTGATGACAATGAGGCGAGCCCAGCTCGGAGTTCAAGTTGAAATGAAGCAATGTGTTTCGCTGCCATACTGCAGTCAGTGATACCTTTCTGGATGTTTCACCACACAACTCAAACATAATAAATCCCAATAAACCTGTCACATGTAGGGTGCGTTAAACTGATGTTCTGACTCTCTGTCACTAAAGATCCCATGGCACCAAACTGATCTTCATCCTCATCCTCCCTCCCCTGCAACTATTCCCCAGGACGTTGCTGTAAAAAAGAATGTGTTCTCAGTCAATCTACCTGGGGTGGATTCATTTTGTGGATTCCGTTACAAAACGTTTAGACTGTTGCTAAACGTTTTGCAACGGAACCCGTTTACTGTTTACTCGAGGAAGCAAATGGAAGCAAACAGAGAAAAAGGAACCAAACGGGGAGAGACCTAGAGTATATTAACTTGTTTTAATTGAAAAACATTTTACGTTTGGAGTGAACAGTTTCCATTGCTAAATGTTTTGCACCTGACAAAATGTTTCGCAACGGAATCCACATAATGAATAGGCCCCTGATTAACTAAGGCTAAAATACTAAAAATTCTAAAAACATTTGGTTGCCCACACAGTGAGTGGCATTCAATGCTGTGCATTTTACAACAATCTGATAGGCAATCATCGTGTTGTACTGTTTGCATATTATAATCATGGCTTAACTAATATCTGTGAAAGTGCTGTTTATGTGTTAGTTGGTGGGCAAACACATTATTGTGGCAGAGCAATCATTTACATATTGCAATATTCCTCATAACGGTACATTTAACACACTCTGAGGTGCCAAGTCCACGTTCTAATCAATGCTGTCTTGTTGTCTTGATTGGCTATGGTGCATATCAAATGGCCCCCTATATAGTGGGCCCTAATCAAAAGTAGTACACTATATAATAGGGTGCCATTGTGGTGTTACTGTAGTTAGCTAGTCCCAGAGATTCAGCATGAGGAACTACTATTTCTAAGGTGTTTCACTGGACTGAGAAAAGAGAAAACGGTTGCCTGGCAGATGAAGATGAGGGTCTAACTAACACAGCAGCAGTGGTCGAGGCAAGAGGTCCGGGCAGCCGAGCGGAAATGGAGGAAAACTCGCCTCCCTGCGGACCTGACATCCTTTCACTCCCTCCTCTCTACATTTTCCTCTTCTCTCTCTGAAAGCCACTTTCTACCACTCTAAATTCCAAGCATCTGCCTCTAACCCTAGGAAGCTCTTTGCAACCTTCTCCTCCCTCCTGAATCCTCCTCCCCCCCTCCCCCTCCTCCCTCTCTGCAGATGACTTCGTCAACCATTTTGAAAAGAAGGTCACGACATCATCCTCGGGGACACCGCTGGTGCCATGCCCTACCCTGTGCTTTTTTCTCCCCTCTCTCTCCAGATGAAATCTCGAGACAACCTGCCCGCTTGACCCTATCCCCTGACCATTCCTCCTCCCCTACCTCACCTCGCTCATCAACTCATCCCTGACCGCTGGCTATCCCTTCCGTCTTCAAGAGGCTTGCACCCCTTCTGAAAAAACCTACACTTCCCTCCGATGTCAACAACTACAGACCAGTATCCCTTCTTTCTTTTCTCTCCAAAACTCTTGAACGTTCCTTGGCCAGCTCTCCCGCTATCTCTCTCAGAATGACCTTCTTGATCCAAATCAGTCAGGTTTCAAGACTAGTCATTCAACTGAGACTGCTCTTCTCTGTATCACGGAGGCGCTCCGCACTGCTAAAGCTAACTCTCTCTCCTCTGCTCTCATCCTTCTAGACCTATCGGCTGCCTTCGATACTGTGAACCATCAGATCCTCCTCTCCACCCTCTCCGAGTTGGGCATCTCCGGCGCGGCCCACGCTTGGATTGCGTCCTACCTGACAGGTTCCTGGGTGGCGTGGCGAGAATCCGTCTCCACACCACGTGCTCTCACCACTGGTGTCCCCCAGGGTTCTAGGCCCTCTCCTATTCTCGCTGTCACTTGGCTCTGTCATAACCTCACATGGTCTCTCCTATCATTGCTATGCAGGACACACAATTAATCTTCTCCTTTCCCCCTTCTGATGACCAGGTGGCGAATTCTCTGCATGTCTGGCAGACATATCCGTGTGGATGGGATCAGTGAACCTGAGACGGTGCTCTTCCTCCCGGGAAGGTTTGACTGTGGCAGTCTCGCCATCACGGTTGACAACTCCATTGTGTCCTCCTCCCAGGCGCTAAGAACCTTGGGGTCGTTCAACTAACATCAAGGCGGTGGCCCGTTCCTGTGGTTCATGCTCTACAACATCCGCAGATGGAAGCGGCGCAGGTCCTAATCCAGGCACTTGTCATCTCCCGTTTGAGGGCTGTGGCTGGGCTCCCTGCCTGTGCCATTAAACCCCTACAACTCATCCAGGGCCCGTCTGGTGTTCAACCTTCCCAAGTTCTCTCACGACCCCGCTCCTCCGCTCCTCCACTGGCTTCCAGTTGGCAGTACAAGACCATGGTGCTTGCCTACGGAGCTGTGAGATGCACCTCAGTACCTCCAGGCTCTGATCAGGCCCTACACCCAAACAAGGGCACTGCGTTCATCCACCTCTGGCCTGCTCGCCTCCCTACCACTGAGGAAGTACAGTTCCCGCTCAGCCCAGTCAAAACTGTTCGCTGCAGGTGGAACAAACTCCTCACGACGGGTGCGGGTCAATCACCACCTTCCGGAGACACCTGAAACCCCACCTCTTTAAGGTACCTAGGATAGGATAAAGTAATCCCTCTCACCCCCTCCCCCTGAAAAGATTTAGATGCACTACTGTTCCACTGGAGGGTGAATGCACCAATTGAGGCTCTGTAAGGCGTCTGCTAAATGACTTAAATGTAAATGTAAATGTAAGAGGTGGCACTGCCATTCTCATGGAGAAATTTGAATTGTTGGTTTAGATTGCGGATCACAGCAGGGGCATGGTGCCATACTGTCTTTTCACCGGATGAGACACTAATCTGACTTCATGTCCCTCTAATGGGGCTTCCTGACCAATTGAGGATGTTCTCATCATTGATTCATGTTGAACTTGCCTCATGGGGTCACATGAGCATTTTGCCAAGCTGCCTCTGCAAGGGGTTTGAGGGTGTGGCAGTGATGAGGGTGGGGGTTTGAGGGTGTGGCAGTGATGAGGTGTGGCAGTGATGAGGGTGGGGCAGTGATGAGGGTGGGGGTTTGAGGGTGTGGCAGTGATGAGGGTGTGGCAGTGATGAGGGTGGGGGGTTTGAGGGTGTGGCAGTGATGAGGTGGGGTTTGAGGTGTGGCAGTGATGAGGGCGGGGGGTTTGAGGGTGTGGCAGTGATGAGGGTGTGGCAGTGATGAGGGTGGGGGGTTTGAGGTTGTGGCAGTGATGAGGGTGGGGGTTTGAGGGTGTGGCAGTGATGAGGGCGGGGGGTTTGAGGGTGTGGCAGTGATGAGGGTGGGGGGTAACCAAGATTTCTCTCAGTCTTTTACATCCTCATTAATCCATTCTCTTAAAGTCTGTTTCAAAACATACTTTGAAAAAAGTTGCTGGAAAGGTTATCTAAAGTCATTTGATGCCTACATTATACTAAAGGTTGTGATTTTGCAAACGCTTGTATGTAGTTTGAGTGTTGCAGGGCAGCTACAGTCTCTTCCACTCCCCTAACAGATTTTGGGCCACCCACACCATTTGGGTAAACCTCCTCTCTAGTGAGTGTGTACTGTAGGATGGGTATATTTACTCGTAGGGGATCCAGCCTGCATGGCAGCCCGTTGTGAGAGGATCCAGCCCCATACCACAGGAAAGGTGTCACGCGTCATTGAGGTGCGGGCACAGCACATTCCTGGCACAGCACATTCGTGTGCCAACCCCAACCCAGCCACGGGGAGGGAAGGGAAGAGGTGGGAAGCCACCCCACTCCCAGCCCACACCAACTCATCCCCAGCCACCCCGCTCCCTGCCCCAGTCTACTCCCACCCTGCTCTCAACCACCCCACTCTCAGACCTCGTCCAACCATCCAGCTCCCATTCCCTGGATGTGAAGCTGCCAGAGCGGAGGGAGGAGCCTCCAACCTCCAGCCTCAGGGAAGGGGCTGTGTCAGGGTAAACAGAAAGTGTGACTCATGGCTGTGGGTCCAGACTAATGCCACTCCAGACCACAGACAGATAAGTCTGGTGGTGCAGCCAGACAGTCAGTGTCTGTTGGTGTGGGCCACAGGCAGGCAGGCAGTCAGGATAGTATGATGTAACAGGAATCAGATCCTCTCCCCTGCTACCCAGTTACTCCAATCTGCTCTGTTCCGCACAGCGGTTTCGTGAGTCCACCAGATCAGAGGCAGTAGGGATGACCAGGGATGTTCTCTGTTTAGTGAGTCCACCAGATCAGAGGCAGTAGGGATGACCAGGGATGTTCTCTGTTTAGTGAGTCCACCAGATCAGAGGCAGTAGGGATGACCAGTGATGTTCTCTGTTTAGTGAGTCCACCAGATCAGAGGCAGTAGGGATGACCAGGGATGTTCTCTGTTTAGTGAGTCCACCAGATCAGAGGCAGTAGGGATGACCAGGGATGTTCTCTGTTTAGTGAGTCCACCAGATCAGAGGCAGTAGGGATGACCAGGGATGTTCTCTGTTTAGCGAGTCCACCAGATCAGAGGCTGTAGGGATGACCAGTGATGTTCTCTGTTTAGTGAGTCCACCAGATCAGAGGCAGTAGGGATGACCAGGGATGTTCTCTGTTTAGTGAGTCCACCAGATCAGAGGCAGTAGGGATGACCAGGGATGTTCTCTGTTTAGTGAGTCCACCAGATCAGAGGCAGTAGGGATGACCAGGGATGTTCTCTGTTTAGTGAGTCCACCAGATCAGAGGCAGTAGGGATGACCAGGGAAGTTCTCATGATAAACGTGTGAATTTCACAATTTTCCTGTCCTGCTATCCATTCAAAATGTAACGAGAAATTTTGGGGGTCGTGGAAAATGTATGGAGTAAAAAGTATATAATTTTCTTTCGGAATGTAGTGAAGTAAAAGTAATAGTAAAAGTAGTCAAGAATAAAAACAGGGATGTACAGATACACCCCCAAAAAAAACGTCTTAAGAAGTGCTTTAAAGTAAATACTTTACACCACTGGGAAAAAGCTTGACAAAAAGTTGTGCTGTTCCTAATGCCTATGGGGCCATTAGGAGTCAACATAACCGACATGGGTTGCATTCATCATTAGGGTAGACAAAGGAATGTGGCCACCGTACAGGCAAGTCTTGACTCATCTCACACCACCATAGGTACCAGACCAAACACCACAGTTATAGGTACCAGACTAAACACCACAGTTATAGGTACCAGACCAAACACCACAGATCTAGGTACCAGACCAAACACCATAGTTATAGGCACAGTAACAGACCAAACACCATAGATATAGGCACAGTAACAGGCCAAACACCAGAGTTATAGATAACAGACCAATCACCATAGTTATAAGCACAGTAACAGACCAAACACCATAGTTATAGATAACAGACCAAACACCATAGTTATAGGTACCAGACCAAACACCATAAATATATATAACAGACCAAACACCATAGTTATAGGTAAAAGACCAAACACCATAGTTATAGGTAAAAGACCAAACACCATAGTTATAATAACAGACCCAACACCATAGTTAAAGATAACAGACCAAACATCATAGTTATAGGTACCATACAGATACCAGACCAAACACCATAGTTAAAGATAACAGACCAAACAGCATAGTTATAGGTACCATACAGATAACAGACCAAACACCATAGTTATAGGTACCAGACCAAACACCATAGTTATAGGTACCAGACCAAACACCATAGTTATAGGTACCAGACCAAACACCATAGTTATAGGTACCAGACCAAACACCATAGTTATAGGTACCAGACCAAACACTATAGTTATAGGTACCAGACCAAACACCATAGTTATAGGTACCAGACCAAATACCATAGTTATAGGTACCAGACCAAACACCATAGTTATAGATAACAGACCAAACATCATAGTTATAGGTACCATACAGATACCAGACCAAACACCATAGTTATAGGTACCAGACCAAACACCATAGTTAAAGATAACAGACCAAACAGCATAGTTATAGGTACCATACAGATAACAGACCAAACACCATAGTTATAGGTACCAGACCAAACACCATAGTTATAGGTACCAGACCAAACACCATAGTTATAGGTACCAGACCAAACACTATAGTTATAGGTACCAGACCAAACACCATAGTTATAGGTACCAGACCAAATACCATAGTTATAGGTACCAGACCAAACACCATAGTTATAGATAACAGACCAAACATCATAGTTATAGGTACCATACAGATACCAGACCAAACACCATAGTTATAGGTACCAGACCAAACACCATAGTTAAAGATAACAGACCAAACAGCATAGTTATAGGTACCATACAGATACCAGACCAAACACCATAGTTATAGGTACCAGACCAAACACCATAGTTAAAGATAACAGACCAAACAGCATAGTTATAGGTACCATACAGATAACAGACCAAACACCATAGTTATAGGTACCAGACCAAACACCATAGTTATAGGTACCAGACCAAACACCATAGTTATAGGTACCAGACCAAACACCATAGTTAAAGATAACAGACCAAACAGCATAGTTATAGGTACCATACAGATAACAGACCAAACACCATAGTTATAGGTACCATACAGATAACAGACCAAACACCATAGTTATAGGTACCATACAGATAACAGACCAAACACCATAGTTATAGGTACCATACAGATAACAGACCAAACACCATAGTTATAGGTACCAGACCAAACACTATAGTTATAGATAACAGACCAAACACCATAGTTATAGGTACCAGACCAAACACTATAGTTATAGATAACAGACCAAACACCATAGTTATAGGTAACAGACCAAACACCATAGTTATAGGTACCAGACCAAACACCATAGTTAAAGATAACAGACCAAACAGCATAGTTATAGGTACCATACCAAACAGCATAGTTATAGGTAACAGACCAAACACCATAGTTATAGATAACAGACCAAACACCATAGTTATAGATAACAGACCAAACACCATAGTTATAGATAACAGACCAAACACCATAGTTATAGATAACAGACCAAACACCATAGTTATAGATAACAGACCAAACACCATAGTTATAGGTACCATACAGATAACAGACCAAACACCATAGTTATAGGTACCAGACCAAACACCATAGTTATAGGTACCAGACCAAACACCATAGTTATAGATAACAGACCAAACACCATAGTTATAGGTACCATACAGATAACAGACCAAACACCATAGTTATAGGTACCAGACCAAACACCATAGTTATAGGTACCAGACCAAACACCATAGTTATAGGTACCATACAGATAACAGACCAAACACCATAGTTATAGGTACCAGACCAAACACCATAGTTATAGGTACCATACAGATAACAGACCAAACACCATAGTTATAGGTACCAGACCAAACACCATAGTTATAGGTAACAGACCAAACACCATAGTTAAAGATAACAGACCAAACACCATAGTTATAGGTAACAGACCAAACACCATAGTTAAAGATAACAGACCAAACAGCATAGTTATAGGTACCATACCAAACACCATAGTTATAGGTACCAGACCAAACACCATAGTTATAGGTACCAGACCAAACACCATAGTTATAGGTATCAGACCAAACACCATAGTTATAGGTACCAGACCAAACACCATAGTTATAGGTACCAGACTAAACACCATAGTTATAGGTACCAGACCAAACACCACAGATCTAGGTACCAGACCAAACACCATAGTTGTAAGTCGCTCTGGATAAGAGCGTCTGCTAAATGACTTCAATGTAAATGTAATAGTTATAGGCACAGTAACAGACCAAACACCATAGATATAGGCACAGTAACAGGCCAAACACCAGAGTTATAGATAACAGACCAATCACCATAGTTATAAGCACAGTAACAGACCAAACACCATAGTTATAGATAACAGACCAAACACCATAGTTATAGGTACCAGACCAAACACCATAAATATATATATAACAGACCAAACACCATAGTTATAGGTAAAAGACCAAACACCATAGTTATAGGTAAAAGACCAAACACCATAGTTATAATAACAGACCCAACACCATAGTTAAAGATAACAGACCAAACATCATAGTTATAGGTACCATACAGATACAGACCAAACACCATAGTTAAAGATAACAGACCAAACAGCATAGTTATAGGTACCATACAGATAACAGACCAAACACCATAGTTATAGGTACCAGACCAAACACCATAGTTATAGGTACCAGACCAAACACCATAGTTATAGGTACCAGACCAAACACCATAGTTATAGGTACCAGACCAAACACCATAGTTATAGGTACCAGACCAAACACTATAGTTATAGGTACCAGACCAAACACCATAGTTATAGGTACCAGACCAAATACCATAGTTATAGGTACCAGACCAAACACCATAGTTATAGATAACAGACCAAACATCATAGTTATAGGTACCATACAGATACCAGACCAAACACCATAGTTATAGGTACCAGACCAAACACCATAGTTAAAGATAACAGACCAAACAGCATAGTTATAGGTACCATACAGATAACAGACCAAACACCATAGTTATAGGTACCAGACCAAACACCATAGTTATAGGTACCAGACCAAACACCATAGTTATAGGTACCAGACCAAACACCATAGTTAAAGATAACAGACCAAACAGCATAGTTATAGGTACCATACAGATAACAGACCAAACACCATAGTTATAGGTACCATACAGATAACAGACCAAACACCATAGTTATAGGTACCATACAGATAACAGACCAAACACCATAGTTATAGGTACCATACAGATAACAGACCAAACACCATAGTTATAGGTACCAGACCAAACACTATAGTTATAGATAACAGACCAAACACCATAGTTATAGGTACCAGACCAAACACTATAGTTATAGATAACAGACCAAACACCATAGTTATAGGTAACAGACCAAACACCATAGTTATAGGTACCAGACCAAACACCATAGTTAAAGATAACAGACCAAACAGCATAGTTATAGGTACCATACCAAACAGCATAGTTATAGGTAACAGACCAAACACCATAGTTATAGATAACAGACCAAACACCATAGTTATAGATAACAGACCAAACACCATAGTTATAGATAACAGACCAAACACCATAGTTATAGATAACAGACCAAACACCATAGTTATAGATAACAGACCAAACACCATAGTTATAGGTACCATACAGATAACAGACCAAACACCATAGTTATAGGTACCAGACCAAACACCATAGTTATAGGTACCAGACCAAACACCATAGTTATAGATAACAGACCAAACACCATAGTTATAGGTACCATACAGATAACAGACCAAACACCATAGTTATAGGTACCAGACCAAACACCATAGTTATAGGTACCAGACCAAACACCATAGTTATAGGTACCATACAGATAACAGACCAAACACCATAGTTATAGGTACCAGACCAAACACCATAGTTATAGGTACCATACAGATAACAGACCAAACACCATAGTTATAGGTACCAGACCAAACACCATAGTTATAGGTAACAGACCAAACACCATAGTTAAAGATAACAGACCAAACACCATAGTTATAGGTAACAGACCAAACACCATAGTTAAAGATAACAGACCAAACAGCATAGTTATAGGTACCATACCAAACACCATAGTTATAGGTACCAGACCAAACACCATAGTTATAGGTACCAGACCAAACACCATAGTTATAGGTATCAGACCAAACACCATAGTTATAGGTACCAGACCAAACACCATAGTTATAGGTACCAGACTAAACACCACAGTTATAGGTACCAGACCAAACACCACAGATCTAGGTACCAGACCAAACACCATAGTTGTAAGTCGCTCTGGATAAGAGCGTCTGCTAAATGACTTCAATGTAAATGTAATAGTTATAGGCACAGTAACAGACCAAACACCATAGATATAGGCACAGTAACAGGCCAAACACCAGAGTTATAGATAACAGACCAATCACCATAGTTATAAGCACAGTAACAGACCAAACACCATAGTTATAGATAACAGACCAAACACCATAGTTATAGGTACCAGACCAAACACCATAAATATATATAACAGACCAAACACCATAGTTATAGGTAAAAGACCAAACACCATAGTTATAGGTAAAAGACCAAACACCATAGTTATAATAACAGACCCAACACCATAGTTAAAGATAACAGACCAAACATCATAGTTATAGGTACCATACAGATACCAGACCAAACACCATAGTTAAAGATAACAGACCAAACAGCATAGTTATAGGTACCATACAGATAACAGACCAAACACCATAGTTATAGGTACCAGACCAAACACCATAGTTATAGGTACCAGACCAAACACCATAGTTATAGGTACCAGACCAAACACCATAGTTATAGGTACCAGACCAAACACCATAGTTATAGGTACCAGACCAAACACTATAGTTATAGGTACCAGACCAAACACCATAGTTATAGGTACCAGACCAAATACCATAGTTATAGGTACCAGACCAAACACCATAGTTATAGATAACAGACCAAACATCATAGTTATAGGTACCATACAGATACCAGACCAAACACCATAGTTATAGGTACCAGACCAAACACCATAGTTAAAGATAACAGACCAAACAGCATAGTTATAGGTACCATACAGATAACAGACCAAACACCATAGTTATAGGTACCAGACCAAACACCATAGTTATAGGTACCAGACCAAACACCATAGTTATAGGTACCAGACCAAACACTATAGTTATAGGTACCAGACCAAACACCATAGTTATAGGTACCAGACCAAATACCATAGTTATAGGTACCAGACCAAACACCATAGTTATAGATAAAGACCAAACATCATAGTTATAGGTACCATACAGATACCAGACCAAACACCATAGTTATAGGTACCAGACCAAACACCATAGTTAAAGATAACAGACCAAACAGCATAGTTATAGGTACCATACAGATACCAGACCAAACACCATAGTTATAGGTACCAGACCAAACACCATAGTTAAAGATAACAGACCAAACAGCATAGTTATAGGTACCATACAGATAACAGACCAAACACCATAGTTATAGGTACCAGACCAAACACCATAGTTATAGGTACCAGACCAAACACCATAGTTATAGGTACCAGACCAAACACCATAGTTAAAGATAACAGACCAAACAGCATAGTTATAGGTACCATACAGATAACAGACCAAACACCATAGTTATAGGTACCATACAGATAACAGACCAAACACCATAGTTATAGGTACCATACAGATAACAGACCAAACACCATAGTTATAGGTACCATACAGATAACAGACCAAACACCATAGTTATAGGTACCAGACCAAACACTATAGTTATAGATAACAGACCAAACACCATAGTTATAGGTACCAGACCAAACACTATAGTTATAGATAACAGACCAAACACCATAGTTATAGGTAACAGACCAAACACCATAGTTATAGGTACCAGACCAAACACCATAGTTAAAGATAACATTTACATTTAAGTCATTTAGCAGACGCTCTTATCCAGAGCGACTTACAAATTGGTGCATTCACCTTATGACCTCCAGTGGAACAGTAGTGCATCTAAATCTTTTCAGGGGGAGGGGGGGTGAGAGGGATTACTTTATCCTATCCTAGGTATTCCTTAAAGAGGTGGGGTTTCAGGTGTCTCCGGAAGGTGGTGATTGACTCCGCTGTCCTGGCGTCGTGAGGGAGTTTGTTCCACCATTGGGGGGCCAGAGCAGCGAACAGTTTTGACTGGGCTGAGCGGGAACTGTACTTCCTCAGTGGTAGGGAGGCGAGCAGGCCAGAGGTGGATGAACGCAGTGCCCTTGTTTGGGTGTAGGGCCTGATCAGACCAAACAGCATAGTTATAGGTACCATACCAAACAGCATAGTTATAGGTAACAGACCAAACACCATAGTTATAGATAACAGACCAAACACCATAGTTATAGATAACAGACCAAACACCATAGTTATAGATAACAGACCAAACACCATAGTTATAGATAACAGACCAAACACCATAGTTATAGATAACAGACCAAACACCATAGTTATAGGTACCATACAGATAACAGACCAAACACCATAGTTATAGGTACCAGACCAAACACCATAGTTATAGGTACCAGACCAAACACCATAGTTATAGATAACAGACCAAACAACATAGTTATAGGTACCATACAGATAACAGACCAAACACCATAGTTATAGGTACCAGACCAAACACCATAGTTATAGGTACCAGACCAAACACCATAGTTATAGGTACCATACAGATAACAGACCAAACACCATAGTTATAGGTACCAGACCAAACACCATAGTTATAGGTACCATACAGATAACAGACCAAACACCATAGTTATAGGTACCAGACCAAACACCATAGTTATAGGTAACAGACCAAACACCATAGTTAAAGATAACAGACCAAACACCATAGTTATAGGTAACAGACCAAACACCATAGTTAAAGATAACAGACCAAACAGCATAGTTATAGGTACCATACCAAACACCATAGTTATAGGTACCAGACCAAACACCATAGTTATAGGTACCAGACCAAACACCATAGTTATAGGTATCAGACCAAACACCATAGTTATAGGTACCAGACCAAACACCATAGTTATAGGTACCAGACTAAACACCACAGTTATAGGTACCAGACCAAACACCACAGATCTAGGTACCAGACCAAACACCATAGTTGTAAGTCGCTCTGGATAAGAGCGTCTGCTAAATGACTTCAATGTAAATGTAATAGTTATAGGCACAGTAACAGACCGAACACCATAGATATAGGCACAGTAACAGGCCAAACACCAGAGTTATAGTTAACAGACCAATCACCATAGTTATAAGCACAGTAACAGACCAAACACCATAGTTATAGATAACAGACCAAACACCATAGTTATAGGTAAAAGACCAAACACCATAGTTATAGGTAAAAGACCAAACACCATAGTTATAATAACAGACCCAACACCATAGTTAAAGATAACAGACCAAACATCATAGTTATAGGTACCATACAGATACCAGACCAAACACCATAGTTAAAGATAACAGACCAAACAGCATAGTTATAGGTACCATACAGATAACAGACCAAACACCATAGTTATAGGTACCAGACCAAACACCATAGTTATAGGTACCAGACCAAACACCATAGTTATAGGTACCAGACCAAACACCATAGTTATAGGTACCAGACCAAACACCATAGTTATAGGTACCAGACCAAACACTATAGTTATAGGTACCAGACCAAACACCATAGTTATAGGTACCAGACCAAATACCATAGTTATAGGTACCAGACCAAACATCATAGTTATAGGTACCATACAGATACCAGACCAAACACCATAGTTATAGGTACCAGACCAAACACCATAGTTAAAGATAACAGACCAAACAGCATAGTTATAGGTACCATACAGATAACAGACCAAACACCATAGTTATAGGTACCAGACCAAACACCATAGTTATAGGTACCAGACCAAACACCATAGTTATAGGTACCAGACCAAACACTATAGTTATAGGTACCAGACCAAACACCATAGTTATAGGTACCAGACCAAATACCATAGTTATAGGTACCAGACCAAACACCATAGTTATAGATAACAGACCAAACATCATAGTTATAGGTACCATACAGATACCAGACCAAACACCATAGTTATAGGTACCAGACCAAACACCATAGTTAAAGATAACAGACCAAACAGCATAGTTATAGGTACCATACAGATACCAGACCAAACACCATAGTTATAGGTACCAGACCAAACACCATAGTTAAAGATAACAGACCAAACAGCATAGTTATAGGTACCATACAGATAACAGACCAAACACCATAGTTATAGGTACCAGACCAAACACCATAGTTATAGGTACCAGACCAAACACCATAGTTATAGGTACCAGACCAAACACCATAGTTAAAGATAACAGACCAAACAGCATAGTTATAGGTACCATACAGATAACAGACCAAACACCATAGTTATAGGTACCATACAGATAACAGACCAAACACCATAGTTATAGGTACCATACAGATAACAGACCAAACACCATAGTTATAGGTACCATACAGATAACAGACCAAACACCATAGTTATAGGTACCAGACCAAACACTATAGTTATAGATAACAGACCAAACACCATAGTTATAGGTACCAGACCAAACACTATAGTTATAGATAACAGACCAAACACCATAGTTATAGGTAACAGACCAAACACCATAGTTATAGGTACCAGACCAAACACCATAGTTAAAGATAACAGACCAAACAGCATAGTTATAGGTACCATACCAAACAGCATAGTTATAGGTAACAGACCAAACACCATAGTTATAGATAACAGACCAAACACCATAGTTATAGATAACAGACCAAACACCATAGTTATAGATAACAGACCAAACACCATAGTTATAGATAACAGACCAAACACCATAGTTATAGATAACAGACCAAACACCATAGTTATAGGTACCATACAGATAACAGACCAAACACCATAGTTATAGATAACAGACCAAACACCATAGTTATAGGTACCAGACCAAACACCATAAATATATATAACAGACCAAACACCATAGTTATAGGTAAAAGACCAAACACCATAGTTATAGGTAAAAGACCAAACACCATAGTTATAATAACAGACCCAACACCATAGTTAAAGATAACAGACCAAACA